>NC_142814.1:8377697-8582697 GCF_049724085.1 Artemia sp. Qi Xiang Cuo
CCCCCTAACCTTGTCCCACAGCGCTTCCCGGACCATCCGTGGCGCTTTTTGGAGCCACAGCGTACCCCTGTGACACATCCCTGACCCGTGGTGCACCCCTGGCTCGTGGTGCACCCCTGTGTTACGCCCCTGACCCATGCTACTTCCCCCCGGCACTTACCTCACCTTGCCCTCCCCGCAACTTCCAGATAACTCAGCACCGTTCAGGTTACATAACTCCCCGCTGTGTACCTAGGGTCCCAAAAAACCGGCTTGTTATGCGGTATAAGTCGTTTAGCCTTCTTCCCGTACAGAGTGTCTATGACTCCAAATGAGCCTAGATTATTTTTAATCTCATGTCTGTTCTGTTTCCAAGCGTATTCTCTGGGAAACAGTACAATTAAATTCGAGAACAGTTAACTCAGTATATCGTCAACAATGTTTCCACATCACTAAAATATTGGCAAGGCTTTGTAAGATCGAAAGTTATTTTAAAATGTCCTTGCGCAAATTACGGGGTCCATATGTGACAAATAGATAAATGTGATTAATCTCACTCAGTTCATTCTCTTGAAACTTTGTGGTAATCAATTGTGAAAAAATTGGGGATTTTGAGTTTCAAATGGTGAGCATTAATTGAAATTACCCTTGAAAAATATTCGCTTATGAGATAACAGCGAAGAGATAGCAACAGAGAAAATATCAAAGATTAGAAAAAAGAGCATTTTGAGTTTCAAAGGCAGTGATTATTAATAGAAATTACCTAAAAATATTCGCTTATGAGATATCGAAGCGATAGCAAAGATTAAAAAAGAGCGGTTTCTTTGCAAAAAATTACATTTAGATATCTCCGAGGGAGGGGAGCAGAGAAAGAGTGGTTTCATTGCAAAAAATTACATTTAGATATCTCCGAGGGAGGGGGGAGCAGAGAAAAGAGTGGTTTCATTGTAAAAAATTATATTTAGATATCTCCGAGGGAGGGGGGGCAAGAGTGGTTTCATTGTAAAAAATTACATTTAGATATCTCCGAGGGAGATAAATTTAAAACAATGGTTGGGGCGAGGGCTTAATATCTCACAGAGATAACTTTATATTGGGATTGAAAAGGACTGAAAAATGAATAAATAGAAAGGTGGGAAAAAATACTTACATTTGCATATCCCGGCTGCACTTGGGCACCCGAAGGACCAGGTAGTGCATGCTGGAGGGTGGACAGGGCGACGTCGCTATGTTCTTGCGCGACTGGGCCGGCTATTTCACGATCTTGCATAGCTTCGGCATGGTTCACCATATTAAAAGAAGCCGTCCACTCTCTCTTTAACTTAAACCCAGGCTGCATTGGGGCTGGCACTGATGGTCTTATCTCGTCCACTCTGGCTTTCTTGAGTGGAGGGGGCACGCATTCTTCACAATTGTCCTTAAAAAGAAGGGAAAAAGTTAGTATTGAAATAATTTGCCCCTTTTTTGCAGAAGGAAAGTTATTAAACATAATTTGTTTAGAAAAGTATTTATCGCAAAGAAAGCATAACGTAAAAAAATTTCGTGAAATATACTAATTGCATCCTTTTTTGAATCTGAGAATTACAGCTCACTGAACCATTCAAAAGCCGGCCTATATAAGTCAGCCTAGTTTCTTATTTTTAGGCATCTCTGTTCTTTTCTGGTTTTAATCTGTATTGAGCAAGCCTTGTTTGACGCATTTAAAGTATTAACGGTATTTTTTATCTTTCCATATCCTTTTACGATAGCTAGTATTTATCAGATACCCAGAATAAACAGCCCAAGGAAAATAACCCCCACGGAAAATATCCCTGAGAAAAGACATGGGAAAATACCCCCTCCATCCACCGAAAGATATGGTAAAAATGCTATTCAATTTACGCATAATAAAGCAATGTATCTTTTTCTTAAACCCCCCCCCCTTACTTTTCACGCGAAGAATCAGTTTGTTTTCACCTTACAAGGATGGCGATAGACTTGAGGCATGGCCCCCTCCCCCTTTCACCAATGTCCTAAATATATTGTTAGATCTTAATTTGAAAATAACGAGATTTCACTGGTTCTCCAAAAAGAGATTGTATATGCCTGCGCTTAATAAATTGCAATTGTCTGCATGAAAGCGTTTTAATTTGACAGGAGAAACAGTTCCTTTTGACTTTGGCTGCTGCGTTCGTAAACACACCGGAAAGGGGTGACAGCTAATTATAGGCCTCGCACCAGACAGCCTTGTGTCAAATCAGAACGGCATTTTCACTAAAAATTGACAGAAGTCAGCGGTCACTTTAGCTGGAATTATCGATAAAAAGAGTATTATTTCTATTGCAAGAATTAAAGTCGTAAAGAGTGGGGGGTTTAGATGGTTAAACAGAGCATATTTTATAGTCTTCTAACGACTATAAAGATAGCATAGTGGAGTTTGTATTAGAGCGGGAGGGGGAGGGGGGGATTTAGCTGGAAATATAGAGGGAAGGAATTTATCAAAATGGTATTTCTTTTTGCGAGAATTTGGGGTTGTATGACAATGGGGGGGAGGGAGGGGGATATTGTTAGACCCTAATTCGAAAATAACTTGTTTCTCTACTTCCACACAGGTTGTGTAGGTCTTCGCTTAATTATTGCATCATTGTGTTTTAATTTGACGGAAGAATAGTTCCATTGACCGCGTTTGTAAGCCGGAAAGGGTGATAGCTAATTATATGCCTCACATTGGAGTCTTGTGTCAAATCAGAGCGAGCTAATAACAACCGAGCGATGGATGTCTCAGATAAAAGATTACAATTGTGAAAAGTCAAACTTTAACGAAAAGAGAATTATTTCTTTTTGCGAGAATTTGGGATTGTAAAACAATGGTGGGGTGGGGGGGTTAGGTTTCGATGGTAAAAGAATATATTTTATGTTTTCCATTGATTATAATGATGTTTGTATGGTTTGGGGGGGGGGAGGGGGGATTTGGGGTAAAGGAATATATTTACGTTTTAGCTGAATATACTGGAGGATGTCCAAGGAAAATTCGTTTGAAAATAAAAAATGTACTTACATTGCAAATTGAAGTTGTCAAGGCTTCAAGTTCATCAAATTTATCCATTGTTGTTTACACAGCGTCAAAATACTTTCTGATAATTGAATCACATTGCGTGTCCGTTATATACGAAATCTCAAGGGTGAATTGTTATGTAACGGGGAAAATCATATGTAACCAGCCCTCTGATTGGTTGAGAAGGAGGATGTATCCGACTCGCTGATTGGCTGAGAAGGAAACACGTGATCTAACTGTTTCCGGGAAAGTCATAACATTTGGGCGAGAGCAACAACAACAAATACTATTTCTGGACACCATGACATTCGCCTCAAGCATTTACATGACCAAAACAACAACAAATACTATTTCTGGATCATAACATTCGCTGAGAGCGTGCACTTACAACAACAACAAATACTATTTCTGGACACCATGACATTCGCCTCGAGCATGTACATGACCAAAACAACAACAAATACTAT
Organism: Artemia sp. Qi Xiang Cuo; assembly: GCF_049724085.1. NCBI lineage: Eukaryota > Metazoa > Arthropoda > Branchiopoda > Anostraca > Artemiidae > Artemia > Artemia sp. Qi Xiang Cuo. The sequence continues at coordinate 8,381,178 of NC_142814.1, forward strand.
TTCTGGACACCATGACATTCGCTGAGAGCATGTACATGACCAAAACAACAACAAATACTATTTCTGGACACCAAGACATTCACGATCGATTACGCAATCAAGTTCTCGGAAATTCACTTCCCCCTCGAGTCCCAGATCAATAACATTGTTCCCGTTAGAATTCAATGCGCATGTGCAACCTTCGCCCCGGAGCTATTACACATAGAAACATCAAATAAATCGATCTTGGAAAAAGAGGTCATTGACCCCATTAACCACGTGTTCTCCCTAGAGAGGCTATGCCCATATATGGGGTGCAAAAAAAGTTGTAGGTGGCAGCAGGGGTGAGCAATGGGAGTAGCACCTCCTCCTCTACTGGCTGGTATATCGGAAAGGTTCTTGATGAAAATCTTATTCGTATAAAATATCTTTGCTACTTGAGCCTAGCCGACTATTCGTATGAGAGTTCAAAATATAATGGTAATGACAAAATTGAAGAAGAATGCATCTATGCCGGACCATTGAACCTTTCTGGAGCTGGTCCCATTACTACCATCATTCCAAATCTGGCACGTCATCAGCCTGTACAAAAGCACACAAGGAACTGCAAATGATCAAAATTTTGCTTTCTCAACTCCCTCTAATATTAATTGAAATTACTTTTTTTCTTAATCATTCCTCTTTATCCACTAAAAATTCAAAAAAAAAGTTTTTTCTCTGATACTACTTGAAATAACATTTCAATCCCACTAGGGGGTAAATTTTACCCCCCCCCCCCCCAAGATTGGTCACTTTATTGCAGTAACTCACGGAAAAAAGAAAACTTGCGAACTTTCTCGATTGTGAAGAATATTACTAGTATAACTGAGAGCAACATCAAATAGATTTTATTGTGTCAGCCACTCCCAAGACAATTTTGGGACCAAATTAAACTAAAAAAAAAAAATTGGATAAGAGGTCGGACTTACTCAAGTTCACCCTATACAACATTGATAGGCCACATAAACTAACCAATTGTAAACCAAGGTGGGCCACAACCAGCATCAATTGTCAAAAATGTACAAGTGCATGAATCGATTAACAAAACCATAACATCAAATGAGCAGTAGCCAGAAATAACGAAACAAAACAAATTCAACAAAACAAATTAAAATTCCGATGTTTAGCCCATATCGATTATACATGTGTTACAGCTAAGAAGCTCAGAGATAGCAATGTTGACTGAAGCAATAGTAGGAAAAGAAAATTTCGGGAAGCAACTTGTTCAAATAGGGAAGGCCCTTTTTTTCAAAATTGTAATATGACTGCGTCCAACAGCAGACAAATTATTTGGCAAGGATGAGGCCAAGCTTATCATTGCTTTCCTTTCCAATGATTATTTTTTTAGGGGGGGAGGGGGTATGGAGGCAATGGAGTTTGACCAATGTTTATGGGTCTGCACCCCCATGAAATCAACGCTAAATTAATTTTCTAATGGATTCCAAATTTTTTGGCGATGACTTGAATATAGCCGGAAGGAGAGTTGTAGATTATTGGATGTTTAACGTGCGGGGGTCGCCACTTTTAAAAGCAAAAATGGTGCAAAGGGCTGCTATGCCACTTACTGGAGGGGGAGACCCCTCGTCGGCCCCAAATTAGTGGGATTTCCGCGGTTACTTCAACGGTTCCGTATATTAACGTGATAGGATAGTCTATGGCCGCATTTAAAGCCAAACTTTACCGATAAGGTTTTCTAACTATCTCTTTAGTTCCGACCTAAGCTGAACAGTTAAAATAGTACATAAAAAAAACCTTACTGTATTCACAACACGTTGTGCAAAAGAACTCAGACATAAAATACATAACACTAAACTCAAAATCACTAAACTTGTATCTTCTCTCTTTTCACCGCTCCCAGCCTGCTAGCCGCGTGCTGCGACAGGGGTTACGAGGGTGGTAAATGAATCTTTCCAGTCAATCCTAGGACTTACTAATTTACTGATCAACCTCCCTAACTGCGCAATTTCTTACCTCGTGGTCTATTAAACACGTACGCAATTAAGAAGACCCAAAATGGCGTCACAAAAATAAAAGGAAAATTAATATTTATTACTCGGGGAAGGAAAATAATTAAGAGGCCAAAAGAAATGAATTTGGGGGGGACATTCTTATCTGAAAAAACTGGGACCAGGGGTTCCAAAACCTCCCTCCTAAGATAAATGGCCCACATCTCCAGTGGATTGGCTGGAAACTCAGACATAAAATACATAACACTAAACTCAAAATCACTAAACTTGTATCTTCTCTCTTTTCACCGCTCGGCCCAGGATTCGTCGCCATCCCCACGTCTCCATTGTAGAAACCACGATGGTCTAGATCGTCTAACATCCGCACTTGGTCTCAAAAATCGAAGTCCCCAAGATTCGTAGGAATTCATTGTGCACAGCACAAATTAAAAACAAAAATTTTGTTGCTCTCACGAATTTACATTTGAGTGGAGCAGAGAATCAGTTTCTGGCACATATGATGGTGCCAGCCATCGTGAACAACTTGGCTGCACTAGCCTCTTAATTTCCATCTGTGGAAACAACCCCACATCTCAATAAAAAAGTAAATTGCCCCTTGGCATAATTTCAAATAGTCTAAGGCCGAAAATACACAGGCCTGTGAAAACAATAAGGGTTCAGGAAAATGAAGTAAAAATCTGAGCGAACCATGAATCGCTTTTTTCTAGTTCCCATCCCCTAAAATAATCGAATGAATAATACTTGCCGATGAGGGATGAAAATAATATTGAACATCTTCCCGCAGGGGATCTTCCCCAAGGGATTCCTCCCCCTCATAAAGGAACAAGCCCTCTTTTGAGTTAATAAAACCATTCTCAGATTTCTTCCCAATTTGTTTCAATCCAACCCACAATTCAGTATCTCCCAATCTTTCCGTAACTCGTTGTTGACAATTCAATTCTATATTATGGGTCTTCTCCTCCCTCCTAAGTTTTTTCGTCTTATTATAATTTCGTAATTTTCCCAGTGGCTCTTGGACCTCTTTGTCCCCCCCTATTATTTATGTCATCAAGCCACAGCCCATCCAACATTTTTTTATTTTTCTCCAATGCAGACTGACTCTCCAAATTTTTGCTCTTTTATACGCTTCTCTTTTCATCTCTACTTTTCTCAATTTTGTCATTCGCACAAAATAATTAATAATCGTTAAATCTGATTTGAACTCCAGTGTCCATTATCTTTGACTGCCTCACTTCATTGTAGCTCCGTTTAATATCTCTTTTCTCTCTCTTAGTTTTCTTTTGTTTTGTAGTAGCATTAAATAAATCGTCATGAAATCTAAATTGGACTTCAGTGTTCATCCTTGACTGCATTTCTTCATTGTATCTCCGTTTAATATCTTTTTTCTCTCTTTTAGTCTTCTTTATTCTAATCGCAGAAACAATTATTTCGTCATCAAATGGGAACTGTACTCCGACATTTGGTTTTTCATATTCTACAAAAATTTCTCGAATTATCCGAGGAAAAGCGCGTACAATAAATTTTGTCTCCTTTTTCTCTGGTACAATCGGTGTTTCATTTTGGCCTATACTTGTTAGCGTCTCATATTCATTAAAAGTGTTTTCAACTTTTCCATTTTCTGGAAATTTTCTCGAAAAATCATTCTCGCGCATCTTTTTTTCAATATTTTGTGGTCTTTTTACTTCCGCATCCCATTTTTGTGCATTATCAGCCTTTTGAACCCGAGTATCAAGTATTTCATTTTTCCGACAGGGTGGTACAGCCTTCCCATTTGTTTTATGGGTCGGTCCACCTCCCCGCCTTGTCAACGAAGTATTATGTTTTCCTGTAAAAGTCTTTAATGTCTGGTAATTTTCTTTTTCTCGCGATCGATTCTTAGACAAATTATTATGGCTATCTGACAGCCTAGAAGTTGGTTGTAATAAAATCTCACTTTCTAGGATTCCCCAGCGGGCTTCGATTAGGCCTATCATGGTTCTTTTAAACTCTTCCTTTTTTCTCTAGCTATTCTTCCTTCCTCCATGAAATTTAATATTCGTTGTGCTATATCTATTCGAGTGCTTTTTCGCGAGCCCCTGCTTGACCTCGATTTAACACTGCTCGTTCTACTCGGACTACTGTGATTCCGTCTGTCATTATTTCTTCTTAATTCATTTTCTGAATCTGTTCATTTTTTATCCGTATTGTCTCTTTCTTTATAGGCTACTTTTTCTCTTTCGTCCTGTTTTCTATTCTTTCTAATTTCATCTTTCTCAGCTTGCATTTTTCCCTTATATTCTTGGTGCTCTCTTTCAAAGGCCTCTATATTTGCCTTTCTTTCAATTTTTCTACTTTTTCTATGGGCTTCACTCACCCTTCTCGGTCTTGAGTTCATCTTATCTCTGTCCGACATTATTTCAAAATTCCATTTGTCATTATTTCTACTCAATTCCTTTTCTGAATTCATCTGTTCCATATCTGTACTATCTCTATCCGGCCAGTTCCCGTCATTTGGCACAGCCTCTGAGGGATGAGTTCGTCTTGTTTTTCACATATAATTTCCTCTTTGTTTATTTCGTACCCTCTCATTTTACCGCGTATACTTCTCTCTGATTATATTATTTCTTATTCAATTACTCAATCCTGGTAAGTTCAGAAATTGTCACGCAAAAATTATGGTACGCAATTACTATTATGAATTATCAGCTCCGTGTAATGAGATTCAACAATTTTTCAAATAACCGGAATGTCTAGACTTCATTAGGTAATAACGACTTCTTTCACAAGAAGCAGTTTTACGCGAGTGAATTATATCCCCGAAAAACGAATTAACAGGGGTTGGACGAGAAAATAATCAGAAAAACCACGCGAATATTCCACTAGTGAATTAGCTGGACTAAACACAAACAGGGGAACTACCCTGTACAACAAATCGCGTATCCTCCCTGGATACTCGTATTCCAAATATAATCTCCTCCTGGGCAGATTGCTCAATAGGACAGGTGCCTCCCACCTTCCTTGTCCAATGTGCGCAAAAACAGACAAATTCTCCTAATTTGCCGTCCTCAATACTCTTATAACCTTCGTCCCTGAAGATTATTTGTTTAATATTCGTTGAAATTTAATATTCGTTGTGCTATATCTATTCGAGTGCTTTTTCGCGAGCCCCTGCTGGACCTCGATTTAACACTGCTCGTTCTACTCAGACTACTTTGATTCTGTTTGTCATTATTTCTTCTTAATTAATTTTCTGAATCTGTTCGTTCTTTATCCGTATTGTCTCTTTCTTTATAGGCTACTCTAGCTCTTTCGTACTGTTTTCTCTTCTTTCTAATTTCATCTTTCTCAGCTTGCATTTTTCCCTTATATTCTTGGTGCTCTCTTTCAAAGGCCTCTATATTTGCCTTTCTTTCTATTTTTCTACTTTTTCTATGGGGTTCACTCGCCTTTCTCGGTCTTGAGTTCATCTTATCTCTATCCGACATTATTTCAAAATTCCATTTGTCATTATTTCTTCTCAATTCCTTTTCTGAATTCATCTGTTCCATATCTGTACTATCTCTACCCCGCAACTCCCCTTCATTTGGCACAGCCTCTGAGGGATGAGTTCGTCTTGTTTTTTCATATATTATTTCTTCTTTGTTTATTTCGTACCCTCTCATTTTACCGCGTACACTTCTCTCTGATTATATTATCTCTTATTCAATTAGTCAATCCTGGTAAGTTCAAAAACTGTCACGCAAAAATTATGGTACACAATTACTATTGTGAATTATCAGCTCTGTTTAATGAGATTCAACAATTTTTCAAATAACCAGAATGTCTAGACTTCATTAGAGAATAACGACTTCTTTCACAACAAGCAGTTTTACGCGAGTGAATTATATCCCCGAAAAACGAATTAACAGGGGTTGGACGAGAAAATAATCAGAAAAACCACGTGAATATTCCACTAGTGAATTAGCTGGACTAAACTCAAACAGGGAAACTATCCTGTACAACAAATCACGTATCCTCCCTGGATACTCGTATTCCAAATATAATCTCCTCCTGGGCAGATTACTCAATAGGACAGGTGCCTCCCACCTTCCTTGTCTAATATGCACACAAACTGACAAATTCTCCTAATTTGCCGTCCTTAATACTCTTATAACCTTCGTCACTGAAGATTATTTCTAAGTCCGCCAACTCTCTCAAATAATAACCCAACTTTCAACGTTTTCTTATCTGTCCTTAAACCCTGTAATACTTTTAAATACGGAGATTCCCCCACTGTAGACTCAACTCATTAATTTCACGCTATTTTTTTTTATATTTGTCTAACAAGGCTATAGCCAATTATAGACCTTCATAATTCTATTAATTAATTGCGTATTTTTGTCTTTTTATATGTTACTGCAATAGGCTACTTTCTAGGCCAAATCAACCCGTCTCTTCGGAAGCGCGGAATTCTTTTGCTATCAGTGCTTTTGATAGGTTCTTTTCTAGCTGCCACCACTGTTCGTGGTGTTTTGCCACCACTTATTGGAGGGGGTGTGGCGCTGGCACCACTTATTGGAGGGTGAGTACCGCTGGCACCACTTATTGGATGTTTAACGTGCGGGGGTCACCACTTTTAAAGGCAAAAATGGTGCAAAGAGTTGCTATGCCACTTACTGGAGGGGAGATCCCTCGTCGGCCCCAAATTAGTGGGATTTCCGCGGTTACTCCAACGGTTCCGTATACTAACATGATCGGATGGTCTATGGCCGCATTTAAAGCCAAACTTTACCGATAAGGTTTTCTAACTATCTCTTTAGTTCGACCTAAGCTGAACAGTTAAGATAGTACATAAAAAAAACTCACTGTATTCACAACACGTTGTACAAAAGAATTGAACTAAAAAAGACTCTTTCTCCCAGCCTGCTAGCCGTGCGCTGCGACAGGGGTTACGAGGGTGGTAAATGAATCTTTCTAGCCAATCCTAGGACTTACCAATTTACTGGTCAATCTCCCTAACTGCGCAATTTCTTACGTCGTGGTCTATTAAACACGTACGCAATTAAGAAGACCCAAAATGGCGTCACAAAAATAAAACGAAAATTAATATTTATTACTCGGGGAAGGAAAATAATTAAGGGGCCAAAAGAAATGAATGTGGGGGGGGGGGAGCATTTATCTGAAAAAACTGGGACCAAGGGTTCCAACATAGATGATAGGTAAAAAACGATAATAGTGCCTGAAAAATATCTTGGAAAGATTATTCAGATTTTTTTGCTAAAAAGTTTGGTCATTTTTTTTATAAAAGTCGTGTAGTCTTGAATTTTTCCCGATATCTTTTCTTTCTCCAGTCCATATCCAATCCACGTTTGATAACTAATATGTCCAAAATCTTGTAAATCAAGAAAATATTTTTCATTTCTCACATCACAGCCCCCCCCCCCCCATCCCCCCTTATCCAATGTAGGTTCAAAATTAAAAAAAAGTGTAATTCCACATTAAAAAACTAAGTGTCTAAAATAAAAATTATGATGTATTTTTTTGTATATTTAATACTTAGCGACTTCCTTACAACAGCCTGGATCGAACCTAGGCCTGACAGTTTCTAACCGCAACTTTATCCACTACACTGTTACAAGGTGTTCGACTTGGGTATTCATATTATTTATGATATATATGTAGCTTGTCTCTTAGAGAAAGTGACGTCATATCCCAGAAAAATTTCTATCCTAGAAATTCCCCATCTAGAGTGATTTTTAACTGAGCAGGAAATATAGATATACCATTAAATCAACTTCGTAATTTACCTTCAAATTATCCTTACCTTCACATGAAAAAAAACCTTACCTTCACATGTTTAGTTTCTGTTTGTTTTCATCGTGGCTGAAATCACCCCCGCCCTCTGTGGAAAGTTCCTCCCCTTGAAAATACTTCCCGTGAAAAATTCCCACATGTAAATTCCTCCTGCGGATAATTCCTGCTGAAAATTTCCCTGAAACATTGTTTCCAAACGTGAAGTTGAGCTTCCAAAGAGAAAATAAGACATAAAAAAGAATTCGGTAAATAAATCCCCCCCTCAATGCGAAATATGATTAGTTCTTTCTTATGAAATCTAACAAAAATAAAGAAAACATGAGTGTGGTATATGATCCTCCCTTCCTGTGTAAAATTTCCCCAAAAAATCACCTCCCCAAAGAAAATTCTGCCCGTGAAAAATCTCCCCCCCCCCCAATAAGAAATCCTTGTTACAAGTTCGGTAATTCGGTATTAAGAATTCGGTATATGAATCCTCACCTCAACGCAAATAACGCAAAATATGATTAGTAAGAAATCCTTTTTACTAGTTACAACACTATTTTCTAGTTACAATACATTTAAAGACGGACGAATTCCATACCTTACAGGAGGGAAAATCTATATTAAATAATCATATATACGATCTCTTTAAACGAGCAATAATTGTGTATGTATGTATTTATTTCTCGAAAATGGCAGCATATTTTTACGGTAAAATTTGCACCATGGGATTTTCTGGTCTAAAAAAACAATCCATATAGGTAAAAAGTTAAGAAAAATCCTTCAGAGCCTTAATTTTCAAAAAAAAATATCTCGTAAGAGACATCATATTTATATACATCAGTATTGCAATGACGTCATGTGCTAACATTAAATTCTGCACTCATGTCGCATCATTGAATGACGTCATACATAAACAGGAAGCGTTTGCAAAGTACATCCTCTACCTTGGAAATACCAAAAATAACCTTAATGAAATTGAATTACAAAAAGACATAATTTCCCGTGGCAATTGAATCAAGTATGTGTTTGGAGAAAGTTTGTCTAAACAAAGTTTATATTTAATTAAAGATTGAATTATTTCAGCTTCAATCAATAAAAAAGTTAGTAAAATAAAAGCAAAAATTTTCGATAGCCTCCCATAAGAATACAAATCATATAAAAAATCGGATTCTGTAAAAGATGACAAAAAGGGAAGAATTGAATTTACTGAATCGGAACCTTTTACCCCCCCCCCCCCCCTGTATTTTAATAAATCGGAACCTTTGGCTTACGACAAAAATTAGTAGATCTTGGTTAGTGTAGGTTTAAGGTTTACTTTTTCTTTAAGGAATTTTTCTTTATATATTTTATACCCCTACAAACTAGAAATAATTTTTTTTTACCCTAGTTGAGCTAGTGAAATTAGCGGGATGCCTGCTAGAAATAAAAATAGTTTTAGAGTACTTTCAATAGGAAAACAATAATTTACCCCCTTCCTAGGTTTTGGCAAATTGAGAAAAAAAAATATCACGAATTGACGACATCGTGCCCTACTTTTTGCATGCTTATCTGAACGGAAAGGACCGTGGGAGTGTAGGCAAGTCACTCTATAGCATCCATATAAAACGATTAATTGGAAAAATCTCCTTGAAAATTATGACCATCAAATCATTCTTTATACTTGGAGGTCCCCCCCCCCCACACGAGAAATACTCCAAGGGATGCGTTATTTCATGGATGATTGTTATCATTCTCGATGTGTTGTTATGATAATCAAAGAATCGAACGTAAACAGTGAGATGCCTAAAGGGAAAGGGGACTGGCATCTTTCCTCTGGTTTAAGAGAGCCCTTTATTAAATAGGTCGTAGTGAAACTGTAAGTGAAGAGTGACTCCTATCAATACAAATTAAAAATCCAAAACACAAAATTTTTATCACAAAACACGCATTAACAGAATCTACTTGTCTAGAATTAATAAATTCTTAATTTATTCATAAAAATTATAAGAAGAATAAATTTCGCATAGTTCATAAAAAGAGGCTCAGGTCCCCCCCCCCCCCTTAAATAAATCCTGCGAAAGTGCCTGAGCCGATTTCTCCACCTAAAACCCTTCCAAAAGATCCTAAATCAAAAATGTAACAAAAAAAAAAGTTAAAACACCTTCCTTGAAATTCTGATTATAAAGCCCTCCTGGCCCATCCCACCAGCTCCTCCTCAACAAACCAGTTCGTTTTTTTTTTTTTTTTTTGAAAAAATAATCAGGCAAGTCAATCAGTCTCGATGCAAAAATTTAACAAAATCTAAAGAATGGCGGGAAAATTAGCAAAAGATGTTCATGGTCAGGAGGGGTAAATGCGAACGACCTAACTGTTTTATCAAAGATGGTGCACTAATGATCGAAGCAAAAGAAAATTTGGCACTTAATCCCCCAGAATCCTCACAGGTCATCCCCATTGAAGTTGACAACCTGGAAAGAGACGCTAAAACTCGATCTATAGCAACTCCAAACATATCTAAGGAAGATAATATGATACAAATAAACGTGGAAGCGAATAGCCGAAAAGAGGTGAAAGAAGAATCTAAAACTGAAGCAAATTTTTCAAAAGTTCATACAGGGTGAGTTGCAAATGCAAGAAGACTCTTTGACAATGTTGCAGAGAAGGAAAAATAAGTGAATATAAATAAGATAGATGCCAACATTTCTGAGCATAAACTAAAAGTAAGCAGAGAAAGTGACTTTCAGTTCGTTGAGAAAAAGCAAAGTCTTCAATCAGATGGTTCTCAAAAAATAAAAGTGGAACATGCTCACGATGGAGGAGCGGTAGTTAAGGGAAAGCCTTCGATCGAGACGGTCACTCCAACTAAACAAGACAAACACACGTTGGGAGCAACGGATGAATGCCATGAAAATGTTTCATGGGGTCTCAAAAAAACTCCAAAATGAATTTGCCCAAAACTTCCACTGGCCAAATATGTTTGAAGATTGAAGAATCCTACGATCAAATATTAATGATATCAATAAAACCATGACTGTCAAGAAAATAATGTTGCAGCGAATGAGTTCAAAGTCTCCCTCGACGTTGCCGGCTGCCCAGTAGATAACTTGTCCGTTCGTGTCTCTGATGACAAGAAGCTTATTGTTGGAGCTCAATGGAGTGATGGATTTACAGTTAGATTAGCAAAACGAGAATGGGTTCTTCCTTGTACTGTTCATGATGATGACGTGGAATGCACAATGTCAACAGATGGCATCCTTGTAATTAAGGTTGATTTACATCAACCAGCTGTCAATAGTGACAAAAAATTCCAATAATGCAGCAATAAAAAATGTCAAGGCTGACAGGAATTTTGTTCTGTTAACTTTCAATTTTAAAAATATTATAGATTAAAAAATTCGGCTTACCTTTTATAAACTCTGGGTTATTAAAACCGTGTTTATTCAAACTAAGTTGAGTTTCCTAGATAACTTGGCCGTTCGTGTCTCTGTTGACAAGGAGTTTGTTGTTGAAGCTCAATAGAGAGATGGATTTCCGTCAGGGAAAAGGCATGATGGCTTTGAGAGTTACGTGTGCGAGAATAGGTTTGAAAATTACTGTTACGAAGACTAAGTTGCTTGAGGTAGAAATAAATGAAGGCGAAGCGGTGATGCGGTAACGAGAAAATCACCGAAGTGTATCACTTCACTGATCTGAGTGGCATTATTAGTAAGGATGGGGGATGTAATTGAGAAGTAAAAATCAGAAAAGCCAAGACGCAACGTTATTTTTCAGCATAAAAAATTCGGATATACAGGAACATTAATTTTTGAACTAAAATTATACTGCTAGAAATAAACGAAATGACAGTTTCGGTATAATTTTGAAACTCAAAGGCTTCTAAAAGTTGAAAAATATGCTAGATGTTTTCCAGTGGAGTTGTCCAAGGACGGGAATAGGTAGTCATTTGAATGACTGTATAATTTACCTTATTTTTTTAAATGATAAAAAATCAATATGCGGACTGATGTTATTAAAAAAAATGAAAAATTCGGTTCGATCCTATTTTCTGAGGCTATAAAGCTCAATATTGAAAGGCTGTGTTTTACAGAGGAAGAAATTGTACTTTTGGACAGTCTATAATTAAACATTATAATCATAAAGCCTTAATTAAACATTCATAAGGAGGGATTCTTCGAAAGCTGGGCTATTCTAAATAAAAGTAACTGGGGGACACAGAAAGAAGAGGTCATATTGCCTCAAAGCTATATATTTCATGCTCAATTGTAAATCAAGAAATTTACCAGACAAGTCGTCCACAATTTTGTTTTACTCCCTCAAAATAAAAAGATAAGGAGGAATTTAGTGAAGACAGTGAATACAGCCTAAGCGAATATTTCAGCTATATATTAAACAGCCGTCTTCAGCAAAATATAATATGAAACAAAGAAAAAAAAATCTAACCCACTCAAAAACACATTGATAGAAAAAATTTCAAACTAAACCACCAAATTAAAATAAAAAAAAACAGAATCTATTTTAATTTGTTAATTTTTTTCATTCTATCCCGCTCCCAATAAAGATCCTGGTCATTTATCTTTAGTAAATTGTTCCTCTGCTTTTACTTAGGCACTATTTTTTCCTGATGTTCCGCTACACAATTTACTATGGGAGACTGGTAAGCAGGCACATAGGCCGGAACACATTTAAGGTGGGTACATATATATATGAAAAAAACGCATTATATGACATACATAAAAGGTTAAAGAAAAACTGTACAACGCTCAATATTTCATTGGAGGAGGGGGAGGGGAAACTGGCCTGAAGGCCCTCTTCTATGTGTACGTCAAGGATGTATCCAGGATTTTCTTCGGGGGGAGGGAGAGGGGGAGATAAAGGAATTTTTTCGGGGGGGGGGGGTTCAAACCACCAAATTCCCCCCTCGGGATACGGCCTTGTTGTTCATGCCTGACAGTAGGTAAAAAAGAGGAAAATTTGCCAACTATATTTTCTTTATAGCACCGATTGAAGACACATATGGGAAAGGATCATAAAATTTATTAAATTTAGAACTCAAATATCGAAAGCATACAAAACAAAATACTACAAATTATAATTGCATCACGTTACAGAATATTTACAGCTACAAAGCAAGATCTTCGATCATCTTCTCAGCTGAAAAAAAAATCATTTAGATATGCTCAAAGTCATAGTGAAAACAATAGCACGAAAGCTTGAGAAACCAACGGTAATTTCAGAAGCAAAAATTCACCAATTTCCTAATATATAATGACGGTAAGAAGGATTAATTGTGCGAAATCAATTAACTGGAAACGACCTAGATTGTGAAAATGGTCATCTTAGTTTTAGTATTATTAATTATGTGTTTAAGAAATCGCACAATGTCATATTGCTCTGGAAAATATGAACCGTTATGGCTTTGAATATATGTTAAAAAGCCTCCTTCCCAAAGAGGGAGGCTTTGAATATATTTGATTCGAGGAGGAGCGTGCGTAGCTGTGTAAATCCCTTATGTTTATACAAATCCCTTTCTTTCAGAAGACCTCAGGGATTTGGGGTTTGACAATCAGTTCTTAAGTGGAAGTAACTGTCTATGTTATTCCTTGTTTTTCTCACAGAAGAACCAATCACGGTCCAGAAGAACCAATTGCACTTCCTTGTCTATTACGATTTCTCACTTAGTGTAAATTAACCCGGTTTTAAAAATGCAGGGTTACTTGTCTCCAAAAATAAGAAACAATGGGATTGGTTTGCAAAAAATATATTATTAAAATAAGCAACGGATTGAAACAGACTTTTTAAAACGGAAGAACAGGACAGTAGCCTGAAGAAAACAGCCTCACTTTTTTCTTTTGGTTTAATTTTCGAACTGAACAGTATTGCGTGGTATCTTTCATCATTTTTTTCTATTTATTTCTCTCTCTTTTTCGCTCTCTGTTCAGTCCATTTTATCACTTATTATTCTATCATTTAAATTCATAATTCTGACACATTTCTTAATGTAGCAATTTGAGTTTTTACATTCATACTTTATTCCTTGTCTTAATTGTTTTTAAATGAAGATAATTATACACCGTACCTAGCCGTAACCTGAACAGGAAAATATCTCTCTTTCTCTCTTTGGTTTAACTCCTTTAAAACGATTTGCTATCTGTTTATTCAATTTTCACCCTGACAAATATATCCCTTGAAAATTTTAAAATAACCCTAGATTGCAACTAAAATTAACGCAAATAGTGACAAAAAACCATTGTGCCATTGTTTTTTTATTGCTTCATATAAAGCTACAACTATGTGACTTAAAACTAACTAAAGCAATTTCTAATCCCTTGTAGCTAAAGTTTCTATCTCATTCTTCTAAATTCATTTGTTCATGTTATTTCCAATAGTAAATGCCATATTTTGTAACAGCAAAACTTCTTATGAGCAATTAGAGATTGCTATCACTCTAATGAGTAATCAGAGGTTCTAATTGCTGTAATCATAAGATATATATCATTCTTCTAAATATATTTTCTGATGTTATTTCCTTTTATTTAAGGAGTAATGCAAAGGAGTGCATTACTCCTGTATATGCACAATCACGCTCTCCTGAGGAATCAAGAGGATCTTAAAATTTATTATACTTACGTTATTTTATTTTTATTCTCAAAAATAGCTCTTATATTTTGAAGTTATTTTTTAATGGCCAGAGGCTTACTTATTGAATGGTAATCAGACCATCTCATTACTTTAGACATATTTCTCGCTTCATTTTTTTTTATATATAATAAGTCCTAAATCTGCGTATTCATAACTGCCACATCGTGCGCGATCAGAAGTTCTCCCGAGAACCACGACGTTCTGAATGCTCATTTGGAATCAGAAAATCACTCTGCTTTCTCAGAATTTATTAGATGGTGCTATTTTGCTTTTTGTTTTTAACAATAGTGCTTTTTTTCTACATTCTGAGCAATCAGAAGCTTCATATCAACACAACGATTCATACTTTATATTAACAGATCTCGCATGCAAAACTTCAAGCCAAGACCACACCTACGTCTCCTTCAAAACAATCGATAGCAATAGCATTGCTTTAATATACGGTAGCAAATGCCCTGCCTGTACGTGAGTATCCAGTTTACTGAATATTTGAATTTTGAAACTTGATCCTCTGATCAGACGAAGTATAAAAATACTGAAAACTCCAAACACTTACCATATCCAAGTGCCTTCAATATGCGATCTCTATTCCAGTCGCAGTTCTTACCAACCAGAACAAGAAGAGGCAATGCCGCATCTGTGATATTTAAAAATTCTTTGAAATAAAGAACTAAATCCCGCTCATGTCTGTAGTCCTAGAAAAAAGTTTTCATGATTACTAAGTGCAATTCAGTGTTCAATACCGATGGAATCCCTTTGGTTGGTGCACCCCCCTCAGTATACAGTAGTATACATCATGAGTAAGTGCTTGAGTCAACTGAAACGTCAGTTTGATGCCGTATGAGCCATCAATCACTCTGGAGGATCTCAATCGTTTTTATTATAATTCATTATTATATAATTTTAAAAGAGACTAAAAATGTCTTACTGTTGTTCATCCTTTCTTTAGTATGCTTGTATATTTTTACCAGTTGTTTATAATATTTAATTAATTAATTTATCAGTGAAAACGTTTTTTTTGCGTTTACAGTATCAAAAATACAACAAAATTATCAGCCAGCTATCAAGCAATGTACGCCTAGTCAGAGTTGAATGACAGGGCAACAAAGGAACTATTTTCTTTTAGACTTTCGTTATATCTGATCTGTTTCTTATAATCCGGATTGTTTTTTCTTTTCTTTTCTCTTCTAGTAGCCGTCCTAGCCAAGTGGTTAGCGTGCTAGACTTGAGACCCTTCGTCCGGGAAGGCAGGGGTTCGAGTCTTGGAGTCGAAGGTTATTTTGTTTGAACGGGAGTTCAGCTGATAGAAGAGCTTTAGCTAAAGTCTTTTTCTTGTATGGTATATCAGACAAATACGTTAAAGTGATTAGTGCTATGTACGAGAGTAACATTACTAACATTGGGTGCTTCAGGTTCGAGTCTTGGAGTCGAAGGCTATTTTGTTTGAACGGGAGTTCAGCTGCAATTTCAGAGAAACTGCCTACGGATTGTTTGTGGTACCCGACTGACTAACCGTATCTCAAACAGTAGGCTGTAAGAAAATTATGGTTCAATCCCCTTTTCGAGGACTATATTAAAAGAAAGGTTGAGGTGCCTAGGACACGTTCTGCAGATGAAGGATGACATTTGAAGGAAGTGAAACCTGAGGGGAGTGAAGAGGGAACCTAAGTAATTTCTATATTAACAATGAAAGGAAAAATATTGAGGAACGGGGATAATATTTCGAATGGGACGGTGTAAAAAAAAAGGGACAACATTTTCTTCACTAGTAATGTTTAGAGTTCGAATATTTCGGCTTCACGTCCGGAAACCTTTACCAATGGGAAAAAATTAGATAATAAAACAAACTAAACTAAATTAGACAGAATATAAAGACTTACATCTTAATTTTGTCCAATATGAAAATTTTCATCTTTGTACATTATTATTATGTCAGTTTTTTTATCGTTTGTTTGCTGCTTTTTTTCTTTTCTTTATATGTTTTGTTTAATTTGGTTCAGATTTTTTTTCGTTGGTGGGGGCTTCCGGATATGAAGCTGAAGTATCAAGACTTTTATTGTTATTAGTGAAGGGAGATTTTTCTTTTCCGCTGTCTTATTCGAAGTATCGTCGAAGTATCGTAAAAAAAATTGTCTTTTGGGTTTTAAGCCTTCTATATGTTTATTCTAGTTTTAAATGTGAAGTTGTGTTTATTGGCTAATATGTTAAGATTGCTCCTTATCTGTTGACAACCATGGAAAGTTCAAAAGAGGAGCATTCTGTTCGTCCATTTGTTAGATGTTTGCCGAGAGAAGCAAAACCACCTCCTTTGGACTACCGACTTTGATCGTAATTTGTTTATTATCATCCCTGTTGATCTAGGTTAGAACTGCTATTTCATTTTCTTGTTTTAGGTCTTGTCCCATAAAGATTGTATTTGTTTGCTCGGTTAGATTACTTTCCTAGTTCTGACTTCTTTTCCGGAGGGTACTTTAAAATAATTTTTTTTGTGAAATTGCTTGCTTTTATAATAAAGATAAACTTGAAACTGCAAAAAGCCTTCATTAACGATTAAAAAAAGAAATTAATGTGGAAAACATCTATATATATATATATTAATGAGAAAATATCAAATTTGAATGACCGGGATCAGATCTAAAATAACCATCATCATTGTTTCTATTTGACTGCCCATGTTTCTGTTAAAAAAAAGAAGAAAAAAAAAGAACAGAACAGAAATATGATATATATATATATATATATATATATATATATATATATATATATATATATATATATATATATATATATATATATATATATATATATATATATATATATATATATATATATATATATATATATATATATATATATATATATATATATATATAATATATATATATATATATATATATATATATATATATATATATATATATATATATATATATATATATATATATATATATATATATATATATATATATATATATATATATATATATATATATATATATATATATATATATATATATATATATATATATATATATATATATATATATATATATATATATATATATAAAATGGACAAGAATATGCTTTTCTCGAGAATCGAAAGCTTTTTTACAAAAGGCTTTTTTAGCTTTTTTACAAGCTAATGATGAAGTAAATCAATAAATTCGGCTAGACATTAGTTTACAAGCTAATTTAAGTTATGAACTTACATTAGCTGTAAGTTATGAACTTAGATATGGGCTGCAAGTTATGAACTTTGCCCATTGTCTACACATAATATTTGTTATTTGGAAGTATGCAGACGTTTTCAGGAGGAATTTTTTCTGGTGGGGAGGGGGCTGGAGGAGGGGTCTACGTGGGAGGAGCTTTCCAGAGAGGATATTGTCATGGGGGAAGGGACATTTCTATGCGGGGGGGGCGTTGGATTTGTCAGCATTATTTAAAAAACAACAATCAGAAATTAAGTAAAAAAAACAAGTTTTTTAACCTGGAAAGTATAGAGCTATAGTAATACTTAAACTGGACAAAAGCTATTACGCACATGAGGGATGGACAGTAAAGTAAGTATATTTCTCGTAGCAGTGCGGATTTTCTGGTCCATTTAAAGGATCTACTTCTTCTAATAAAAACCGCCTTTGTGATGCAGGGGTCACTATTTAAGAATTAGGAAAGAGCTCGAACTTAAGCGTAGAGAGCGAAGTATTGACTAGGGCGAGAACCCCTCATTTTACTTAATAAAAATATAAGAATATCGAAGTTTGTTGCGTAAGTTATTTCGTATGTTACGTCAGATCAAAATTTCAAGAAAGCCATTTAGCCAAAAAAAAGTAAAATTAATATGCAAATTACATATTAATTATTTACGGTGAGCCAAAATCAAAGCTGCATTAATTAAAAAACGGTCGGAAATTAAATAAAAAATCAAGTTTTTTTAACTGAAAGTAAGGAGTGACATTAAAACTTAAAACGAACGGTAATTATTCCGTATATGAAAGGGGCTGTCCTCTCCTCAACCGCTTGCTCTGTCTGTTTGTTTATTGTTTTTTACCGCTTGCTTGTTTTTTATTGTTTTAAAAAATAGAGTTGTGAGAGAGAGTCAAACTTTAGCGTAAAGAGCAAGGCTTTGAGGAGGGGACAGCCCATTTCATATACGGAATAATTTCTGTTCGTTTTAGATTTAATGTGGCTCCTTACTTTCAGTTAAAAAAAAACTTGTTTTTTTTATTTAATACCATACAAGGATAAGACCTATGCTTAAGCTCACTTACTCGTACGCTTACTCATAATTGATAAAACAGAGAACTAAAGGTATTTGATAGCTCAGACACTTCTCAATCATTAACCTAGGAGTGAAAATTTGGTCGACACATCCTCTACCTTTTCTAAAAACGGATCTTTTAGTCTACAAAGTATCATATTACTAAGTAATTTGCTATCTACAGAGACCACACTAATGCTTCGATAATTACCGCGCCTTCTCTTATCACCTTTCTTATACTTAAGGTTTTCCTAAAATCGCAAGGTACTTCACCCTTTTCAAAAATCATATTCATAATCTTCAGTAACTTATTTCTAACCCCAGAGCCACCATATTTAAGAAACTTATTTACCATACTATCAGCACCTGGGGCCTTATTATTTTTCAATAGTTTTAGCACTGTCACTAATTTTTCCTCACAAAACAAATCTTCCTTCACATCCAAGATATCACAAACTTTTTTATCTTCCTGAATATTTATTCCTGCAGCTCTATCTCGGTTTACCACATTCTCAAAATGTTCTGCCTAATTGTGGCCCCGTTCCTATCTTTAACTGATTTCTCTCAGTTCTCTTCATACCTGAAAATTGCAATTTTCTAAAATTTTTACTTTGGTTATTTTTCAAAATTATTAAGTCTTTAGGACAGCCAAGGAAAATTTGACAACGATGTTTGCAAATAAAATTCAGATATTAATAATCTGTTGATCATCACAGACAATTATACCTTCAAAGGAAAGCTTCTTCAGCTGTTTCGTCGCATATATTTTAGTTGATATTTTCTACCGTGTTTGTTTCTTTTCTTTTTTTTAGTTTCTTTTTTTATTTTTTTTTTGTTTTTTTTTTTTGTTTTTTTTGTTTTTTTAGTTTTTTTAGTTTTTTTATTTTTTTTTTTTTTTTAGCTTTTTTTAGTTTCTTTTTTTAGTTTTTTTTTTAGATTTTTTAGTTTCTTTTTTTCAGTTTATTTTTTTAGTTTCTTTTAAAAGTTTCTTTTATTAGTTTCTTTTTTTAGTTTCTTTTTTAGTTTCTTTTTTAGTTTCTTTTTCAGTTTCTTTTTTAGTTTCTTTTTTAGTTTCTTTTTTTAGTTTCCTTTTTTATTTTCTTTTTTAGTTTCTTTTTTTTTAGTTTTGCACCAGCTAATACCAATACCTGCATTATTCCATATGGAATTTTTTCATTAAAGATTGAATCCTCGATTAACCTAATTTTTTATGATATGTAAGTTTCCACTTGGCCAATCCAAATATCTGGACACCATTTTCGCTGTACATACAGTTATTGGGTCGGAGTTCCGAATTTTTGGGCCAGCATGTTGAATATTGAAACCTCCTCTTTACGTCTGACAAATTTGCTATGAAACATTTAGAAAATTGGGCTCTTTGGTAATAATAAAGTTTGAAAATTGATGAAGAAATACCAGCAAAATCCCAACAACCAAAAACGTCAAAATTAAGAAATTGGACCCCCTGGACCCATCTCAAGTCTATTTGTGTTCACACCAAAAAAAGTGGATTTCCACACACTTTTTTTCTGGTTGATCAAAACTTTAGAACAGGATCACGCATTAACATTTACCGTTTTCAAAAATTCAAACAGTATTATAGTGCATTTACGCATTGCGGAGATCCGTCCAAATTTAGCATTCCGTGCGGAGATTCCGTCCATTTTCGTGCTTGAAAAACTCTTTAGCTTTCCGTAACGATTTGGTCAATCAAGATGAATTCTTGGCAAGGTTTTTAAATAAATAAAACCATGACTATAGATCACCAAAAAGGTTCATGATCTTATAACATTGGTTCAAGGCTACCCCAGCTTGTACGATACTGCTCACACAGGCTATAAGAATACTCTTAAATTTCAAAGTTGAAATGTCAAATAGTGCGGATATGGTTGACTCTATCGTTTCTCAGATTCACGATTCTATGCTCGTTCAGTATTCGACTAAGTTTGATGAGATTGAAAACAAACTACGGGCTCTCTAAAACGCGAACCTAGCCATGGAAAATAGGGTTGAACAGCTTGAAACCCGTCTTGATGATATAGAGCAGGAAAAGCGACTGAATTAGCTCGTATTTCATGGTGTTGACCATAGTGGGGGTCTTCCCACCTCTGAGTGTGTATTGAATGTGATTACAGATAAAATGCAAATTTCTGATTTTTCTTGGACCGCAATAGTTTCTGTATTTAAATTTCAAGCAAATTATACTGATTCGGGTACCATTGTAAATGCAAAAAAACGTCCTTTGCCTGTGTTGGTTGCGTTCAAGTCTGCTGAAATTGCAAGAAAAGTGTTTGCATGTAAGTCAAAGCTTGCTCGGTCAGGAATTTTTGTCACCGAGTACCTAACATCAAAAAAGAAGCAGATTCTTGACTTGGCTAAGAGTAAGCTTCAAAACAGAAATGTTTGGTTGAATAATGGGACGATTTTTGGAAAAAACTCAGTGGGAGAGATACGTAAAATTCGAGCTATGGCTGAAGTGGTTCGTTCGCCAAATCTGACCATATAATTTTATGTTGTGTAAATTGTGTTGTTGAATTACTTGTATGCTTGTTTTCCCTTTTGTATTTTATAGCCAAATTTTCAGTTCCTTTCACGTTTTTTTCTTTTCTTCTCTCTTTCTTTTTCCTTCTTCTTTCTGCCTAACAATGTGTTTTTTTTTGGTCGTAAAGGTAGTCACCCTCTTCAATGAGTGCGAATATATATGATCACCAGCGTTACCAACACCTCAAAACAAAATGTACCACAAATTGCATGAAAAATGTACCAAAGACAAAAAAATTGTACCATATCCCAAACACGCGGATCGTCGGTGACATTAAGTACTATCTATGAAAATTTTGCATAAGACATTTTCATTCACTTTCTCTTCTAATACAGTATATTACTCCTGAAAGTACATGAAGAAATTGTTTGGAGCAACATATATTACTACTAAAACATTTTACTACAGGCCAACAAAAGTCGTTTTGGCAATTTACGATCATTTATGGTACCGCTTGAAATTGATTTCATATGAAAATTTTGATACAACTCAGGGACTAAAGTTGGATGTTAGCCTAGTATTCTTACAAAATAATGCCGAAGAATAGTTGCTGAAAAATGATTTTCCAGTTAATAGTTTCCATAAAATTCCCTTTTTCCCTTTTATGAAGATTTCAATAGAGGGTAGGATCGTTCCTGTAGCTCTCCCAGGGTTGCCACACTGGCCTGGAAAAATTTACTAGATCGCATCTGTTTTTACTAAATGGTCAAAACATTTTTTGGCGCGTGGGGCTACCGCCGCACGCGACCCATCAAGCATCGATTTCTATTATAGGAGGATAATCATTAGGATTTACACAATCTTTTTTTCCTTTTTTCTTGTTTTTTTTCTCTTTTGCTTTTTTCTTTCGTTTTCATACCATGATTGAAAATTCCGGAAACCTATAAGTTCAAAAATCTTTTTTTGGACTGTTTGGATGTACTACTGGATAGGCGTAATATTCCAGGTGCAGTGTATCCAAGACGTCAAACAAGAGTCTGGAATCTTGGATTCTGAAAATACTGATGTTGAAGTCCGATTTTAAATTCATCATTTGTCTGCAGGTCATAAAATTCAGATATTTCTAAAAATTAAAAAGAAATCAAAGGATAAAAACTTCTGCATCTTATCTTAATGCACCGATTTAGACGACGGAGCGCCTAGAGTCTGAGGTGTGTTTGAAAGTGACAGTATTGGAAATTTTTCCCCCAGGGTATATTACAAAATTTGTCTTTAAATAAGAGATAAGCTGCTTACAAAGAATTCGTCTAAATTTTAATACAATTAGTAGGGGATTTTGTGAACTGATTTTTTTCTGGAATCTCTCTAGTTCGTATTCAGGGGAATCAAAACCAATAAAATCTATATTGCTTCAAAACTGAAATGACGCAAACGGCTAACGGTTTAGTTGTAAAATTATGTAAATTAAAACATACACTTTAAATTTGACAAGGTCTACCAAGAAAAGGAAAACTTGTATACCACACTATCATTAGTTTAAAAAAATACAATTGGGTTTATAGTCTAGGGTAGGCAAATCTTTCAAATTAAAAAGTGAGAAGAAAAATGTATAGTCATAATTAAAAAAAAAAGTCGCACTTAAAAGGCTTTAATCGTCCTCGGCCTCATCCGAATTTAAAGCATCCACTAGTATCGAATTCTGAATGGAGGGGTCTACTTGTTTCCATTTTTTGATATCCCGAGTCAAATCGCTGGGGATCACCCAGTCATGTACTCCACTTGACGACCTGAGAGCAAGTTGCTTCGTTTTCATCGGGGACGAAACACTCGAGACATTTAGCCTATTCCGATTTTTCGTTTTGGTGACCGACAAAATCAAGAACTGTCTCTCTGCTCTAGCACTTGACTGGGGCAAGCTGCAAAGAGCTAGAAAGAACTTGGGCAAGTATGGAAAAATTTCGTTTCAGCAGCTTCTTTAAAAAGGAGCAAAACTAACAAACGTAGCAGTTGTTATGAGAGCATACATATATATATATATATATATATATATATATATATATATATATATATATATATATATATATATATATATATATATATATATATATATATATATATATATATATATATATATATATATATATATATATATATATATATATATATACGATACTTATGCATTGGTGACTTCTATATACTGCTATAGAAGTCAAGTTTGATTAATGCTAATGAAATAAAATAAAATAGGATGAATATATAATAGTCTATAAACAAATTTGGACTATATATTTGCACATTAGAGGGGGGGGGAGTAAAGCATAGCTTATATTAAATATTTAACCTAGCCTATTTACCCCCCTAAACCCCCACAAAAAAACGGTTAATAATACAAAAATACAATAATAAAACCCTGTGTATTGCATTTCTCTATAGCGGTCTCTTGCAGTTAACCCGTCTTGCGGTTTTTTTGTGACTGGTTTGATTTCACAATATATTATGTTATATATCACAATATAGTTACTCCTTCGCTATACCCACTCTTTTATATATGTCCAACTGTAGAAGCGACTAAAAACCCATTCCTACGGGATGATTCAAGACACCGCTTTAGAAAAATACACTGTATTGTGTGTTGTTAAGTGCGTATACGATATTTAAAGTGTTTTGTTGGGGGTTCGGGAGGGGGAGGGGAAGGTACCGAGGTTAGGTTAAGTATTTAATATATGCTATTCTTTGCCCAACACCCCCCCCCTAATATGCAAATATATAGCCGAAATTTGTCTTTAAACTATTATATATTCATCCTTTTTTTATTTCATTAGCGTTAACCAAACTAGCAGTTGGCAAATATTTACCTATATATATATATATATATATATATATATATATATATATATATATATATATATATATATATATATATATATATATATATATATATATATATATATATATATATATATATATATATATATATATATATATATATATATATATATATATATATATATATATATATATATATATATATATATATATATACATATATATATATATATATATATATATATATATATATATATATATATATATATATATATATATATATATATATATATATATATATATATATATATATATATATATATATATATTAAAAGCTGAAGTTGTGTAAGGTAAGCAGTGATTTATAATTATAACAGCAATATAGGATGAAACCTTAGCTAAAAGAACTAGTACTGCGCAATTCTTTACCAGTAAATAGAGGGGGAGGAGGGTAGGTAATTAAGAATAAGTACGTTCCTAGGACAGAGCTTAGCATGTAGAGCCATTTCTGAAAGTTTCATTTTTCCTAACCCAACCCCTTTCCAAGATAGCCAAAAGTAACAAAAGTAGAATTTTACCATATATATATATATATATATATATATATATATATATATATATATATATATATATATATATATATATATATATATATATATATATATATATATATATATATATATATATATATATATATATATATATATATATATATATATATATATATATATATATATATATATATATATATATATATATATATATATATATATATATATATATATATATATATATATATATATATATATATATATATATATATATATATATATATATATATATATATATATATATATATATATATATATATATATATGCAGTTGAGATACATCGCCTTATTTTAAATTTCTTCTTACTTTTAATTTCTCTTAGCAGGCTCCTTTGTCCTTAATAAAAATTTTCAAACTGAGGCGATTCACCCTGGGTGGTTGGTTTTTGCTTTTATTCCACTATATTCCCAACCATCACGAATCCAAGTATCATTATAGCTTCATTATCAATCGGTAAGACTTGATGTTGATACAAAGAAAGATGTTTTTGTCGATCTTTGGACACCGGAAGTGAAGTGTCAGTTAACGAAAGAAGGAAAATAGGTGACTGCTTGTCTGTCCCTTATCTTGACTATGCCGAACAGATCAGGGTGAAACAAAATATTTGTAGATCAAAGAATGCAGACATAGGTACAAAAATACTGAATTGCACCACATTGTACCATAATTTTGTAAAATGTACCATATTTTATGGGATTGTACTAAATTGTACCAGTAGAGGTGAAATGTACCCAAATGGTACAATTGTACCACGTTTGGCATCACTAATGATCACCGTTTGAATGAATTTGAATAAAACCGGTTTATTCTTGGAAGCCAAGCTCGTGACACACTTGCGGGGGATGATGAATGCATCGATAATTTTTCGTTGAATTGTCGCCCAAGTAATTATGTGAATCCGAATAATCTTTATG
This sequence comes from Artemia sp. Qi Xiang Cuo, assembly GCF_049724085.1. Lineage (NCBI taxonomy): Eukaryota > Metazoa > Arthropoda > Branchiopoda > Anostraca > Artemiidae > Artemia > Artemia sp. Qi Xiang Cuo. Next base: position 8,406,629 of record NC_142814.1, read on the forward strand.
AGTATTCAAATCCTGCGAGTGCAGAAAGAGCGATCGTTTTCTGGAATTGTCAAGGTCTAAGAATAGAATATTCTACTTAATGTGAGATTTTAAGTTCGCTAGATAAGAAACCATGTATTGTAGGCCTTTGTGAGACATTTGTTTCTAGCAAGTCACTGCCATGGGATTTTTCTTTCCCAGGATATATTTGCGAGCGAAGAGAACGGACAACCATGGAGCGGGGCGGTCTAGGCCTTTTCATTAATGAAGGTACCCAATATTGGGTTAGGGATGACCTTTCCCTGTGGCTTGAAGGTAGGATCGAAACACTTTTCACTGAAATAAGAAATGAAGAGGAAAGGAACTTGATTTTGGAATTAATTTACAAAAATCCGTCATATGATATTAGTTTTTTTCTTGATGAATTTGAACCATTGTTAGATAAAATTAATAATGAAAATAAAAACAAATTTATGATGGGAGATTTTAATATAAATTTACTGAAAAGAGCGAATAGCTTAGATTTTGTTAATTTGATGGTGTCACATGACAGTTTTCCTCTTGTGACTATTCCAACTCGGATTTCGCATCTCTCGGTATCTTTCATTGATAATTTTTTCGTTAATGGGGGAGTGCTTGAAAGATCCCAAGCAGATGTGGTTGTGTCCGACAGCTCGGATCACCTTTTTTTAATAATTGAAATAAAGATTAATTAGTCATTTTAACAGAAACGAACTGGAAGGGCTCCGTTTTACCGTAAACGGAATAATAAAACCTAAAGAGTTGTACAAATATGATGGGTGAAAGGAATCTCTTAACTGCAATGAAGAAGAAGTTTCTAAATACTGCATATGATCTATTCAGTGAGATAGTGACGAATGAAATAAATGAAACATGTCCCTTGCGAAGAATAAACCCTAATAGAAATTTTCCTAAGAAACAATGGATAACAAAAGCTATTCTAGTTTCAATAAAGCAGAAAAAAAACTTTACGTGAATTATTTAAAGGATCATTCAGATGATAATTTTATAAAATTCAAAAGATTTCGGAATATTTTAAATTCAGTAAAACGGAATGCTCAGAAACTTTATTTCCAAAATGAATTTCATGAAAATCAAGGGAATATGAAAAATACATAGAAAACAATAAATAAACTTTTGGGTAAATTTCATATCAAGGAGGAGGTGAGAGTCATGGAGACAACAGGAGGTCGTCTTACTGATTCTCAAGACATGTCTGAATTTCTGTGTGGTTATTTTGCAAATGAAGGAAAAAGACTTTGCGATCAAGCGCGGGCTAAACTATGCACATCTGCGAGTTTTGGATCTGTCGTTGAAAGACAGCCTGCAAGTCAGAATTCCTTTGAGTTTGCAAGATATTCGGAACGGGAAGTGGCACGATTGCTGGCTACGATGAAGAGCTCTAGCGGGATGGATGAGTTTTCCCTGAAACTCATAAAAGCCGCAATAACGAGTGTCTTACCTGTCTTGGCGCACCTCATCAACCTTTCTCTAGATCTTGGAGTCTTCCCGGAAGCACTAAAGATTGCAAAAGTGGTTCCTCTCCATAAAGGAGGGAAAAAATATGACCCATCGAATCGAAGACCTATATCTATTCTCCCATTTTTCTTTAAGTTATATGAGAAAGTGGTACATGCCCAGTTAAGTTATTATATTGAAAAGAATAAAATTCTAATGGAAAATCAATTTGGGTTCAGAAAAGGGCTATCTACGGATATAGCAGTTCTGACATTGGTTGATTGGATTAGTGATGCATTTGAAGCCGGTCTCATACCCGCAGCTGTGTTTTTGGATATGAAAAAAGCGTTCGATACGGTGGACCACTCAGAGCTTATTCAAGCTCTTGACTCGATTGGGGTGAAGGGTTCCAGTCTGGAGTGGTTTACACAATCGGTATCAGATAATTCAGAATGGGTCATTCTTATCTTCAAAAAAGAAAATAGAGTGCGGGGTCCCACAAGGGTCAATCCTGGGACCTCTACTTTTCATTATTTTCATTGATCGAGTGAAACACTACCTGTCAGATGCTGGTGTCATCCTGTTTACAGATGACACTTTGCTCTTTCTGGCAGCGCCTTTACTTGATGTTTTATATAGTAAAATTCATAATGCAGTTTCTGAATTTCTAACTTTTTCTCAGAAAAAAATATGTTAACCCTAAACTTTTCTAAAACTTTTTTCATGATATTTTCTAGACTTTCGTCTAGTGCTGGAAATGACCATATCATGGTTCAAGAAAATGTGATAAAGAGAGTAGCAACAACGAAGTATTTGGGGGTTTTAATTGATGAAAACCTGTCGTGGAAAAACCATTCAAGTGCAATAGCTGAAAAATTAAGCAGAGGCCTTGGGGTGATGCGAAGAATTAAAAATCTAGTCCCAAAAAAGATCGTGAAAATGATTTATTTTTCTATATTTTACCCATATATTAGCTACGGATGCTCTACATGGGCAAGTAATTTTGTAAAATGTTTCAAAAGAGTACACAAACTTCAGAATAGAGCTGTAAAATTATTATCGGAATTTGATGATTCTGATGAGGTTCCTGCTCATGAACATTTTAAAAAGAATAAGTTAATGGATGTATCCCAAATTCTAGATTACCAAGTCGCGGTTTTCTCGTATAAAAATTTGAATCACCTGCTCACCCCTGCCTTTGAAAATCTTTTTACTTTTAATAGAGACTGTCATGATAATAATACCAGAAAATCTGATAACTTAACTCATGAGTTTAGAAGCACCACTCGGGCATCTTTTGTGATTCGCCATTATGGTCCCCATGTTTGGAATATATTGCCCGAGTGTGTGAAAAATGCACCTAGTCTTCCGGCATTCAAGTCACGGGCAAAGAAGTTTCTTTTATCTCGTAAGTGAATTTGGTGTCATGTCCACTCCAGGTTGTCATTCTATTTAAGGTATTTCCCCGATTTACTTTGCTTTTTTTGTTTTTTTCTATCTACTCCTTGTCTTCTCCTCTTTCTCTCTTTTTTCCTTTATTCCTTCATCAGATAAGTTTCTTTTGTGTTGAGTAGCAAGGTATGAATGTTGTTTTAGTTAGCTGAGAGTGATAACATCGCTTACCCTTTCAAGCTTATTGCCTTTCTTGGCAGGTGAAAGGCGAATAGTGTTTGTTTTCTTTTTTAATACATGTATATCTCATCTCATCTCATATTGCTTATTAATCAATTGCTCAGGATATTTAGCGTTTCTTCTAGCTATTACACGAGGTTCAGACAATTAAGAACACTTACTTTAGAAGGCGTCTCATTTAGAGCAGGCATTGCTGCTAGCAGTGACAAAAACTCACTGGTGCCGGCTCTAAAGGAGGTGCAGCAACAGTGTGCATCCCTAGGCATTGTAATCAGACAAGGTGCCTCCAATTTTATCATTGAGTAGCTGCATTGCCTTTTCTATATGAGGCGGCTTCTAAAGTTAGTGCTCCTGACCGGGCACAGAACAGCTTGATTCTTACCCCCTTCCATGCTGGTCGAACCCACCACCTCCTCTTTCTAGACTTTGTTGTTTCAGACTAAATTTCTTTCTCTTTTTGTCGCCTGCGCCTTCTTTGTAGTATAAGGACTAAAGCGAGAGTCAAATTAGCCAATATTCTTCTTTTAGAACTTGTCCTCATCTTAAAAAAACTTAGGTTTTCAAATAACATTTATTTGAAAGATTTGCCTTAAGACGTAGCGCTTTTGGGTCAGTGTGCAAGTTTCCACTTAACCTGTTCAAACAATCAGATTTCATTTTGGTAGTTTAAAGGTTATGAAAAAACATAGAAACTGAAAATCGGACAAAGTCGATCTAAATAAAAACCCTAGAGGTCCCGTATAGCTGACTGAGGTCTTTTGGTCAATGCTGAAATATGTAAAAACATAAAAACAAATATATGTTAGGAACATACATATTAAACATATATTAAAAACATACATACATCAAAACATATAATGAATAAAAAATAATCTTACTTTTGAAACGGACAAATCAAGAGCTGGGGTTGGCGCGGGTGGAGGCTGAATAGTCGAGGAGCTAACAGTGGAGCTCTCAGTAGGATGTACATATACTGGCTGTATTTGTACATGCTGTACATATATACCTGAACTAGTTGAAATTCCTATCTCATGAAAATCTTGTTTAACCGGAGTTTCATTGACTACCTCAGGAGGAGTTTCAGTGACACTTGTATTCGGAGCGTGTATTCGGAGCAGTTTGAGTGGCACAGGAGCACTTGTATTTTGACTTGGGCCTGGATTTGAAAAAAATGTTCATTCGAATAATAGAATATTTGAAATTAAAATTGTGTGGTCCAAATTATTTAACAATTATGTTGAATAAAACTGGTAGTTGGGATAACAAATATATTTAGGGATATATTTGGCTCTTGAATTGGGAGTGAGAGTAAGAGAGGATTCATGTCCCAAATATATGTGAAAAATGAATTTATGCACATTCCTACCAGGGAGATTCAAAACTAAATATTCGGCATTTTTAGCTATTAATTAAAAACAAAAGTTTTGATCAGCCCTTTATATGAAAGATTGCCGAAGGAATAGTCCTTTTATAATTGTATTAAATAGAAAAAACAAGTTTTTTCAACTTAAAGTAAGGGGCAACATTAAAACTTAAAAACGAACAGAAATCATTACTTACATAAGGGGGTTGCCCCCTCCTCAATACTTCACTCTTTACGCTAAAGTTGGACTTTTCGTTCCAATGATTTAAGAGCGACTCCGGAAACTCAAAGGCCCTTTAATTAAAATAATAAGCTTTTTTAGAAGTTCTTAGCGTAAAGAGCAAGGTCTTGAAGAGAGGGCAACTCCCCTCATATTGTAACAATTTCTGTTAGTTTTAAGCTTTAATGTTGCTCATTGCTTTCAGCTGAAAAAGCTTGTTTTTGTATTTACTTTCTAATCGTTTTTCAAATAATGCCGGGAAATCATCCCCCCTTCAGAAAAGATTCCTCCATGGAAAGATATTCCAACGTAACCTCCCACCGAAAATGTCTGTATACTTTCCAATAACCAATACTGTAAGTCCCCGGGAACTTCCCCCTGACTTGACGCAAAAAAAGATAAGTCCTATGCTAAAAGGACTCCTGGCTCGGTGCAAATAGGAAGTGCATCCTGACTCGGTGTAAAAATTATCCAAGTCCGGGCTGCACACAGACAACGCTGGCAGAAAAAAGTAGGTATATTGCACCTTTTATGAACTAGAAATACGCAATAATTTCCAGCCTAATATTATCAAAGTAACGAAGCATCAAAGTGAAGAAAGTGCAAAAGTAATCAAATGTAACAATAAGCAACTTGCATAACTGACAGCCCTTGCCCTCTAAATCAAAGTTGCCCCATAAATCAGTAAATGAAAGTATCATAGTAAACAAAATATCAAAGTAACAATAAGCAACTTGCATAGCCTTACTTACAGCCTCGCCAATGGGGCTGGGGGAATTTCAACTCTGGAAGCATAGTTATTTGGTCTTTGGACTATTTTGAACAAAATGGTTACCTTAAAATTTGGTTACCTTAAACAATATGATTTTAAAACCAAACAATTGTTTTAGCAGAAGATGGGCATGTAGCACCTTCATTGATCAAGAATCCTGCAAAAATTTTCAATATGTAAGGTTTGGCGACCAAAGTGAGCCGGTTCTTTCACTGACACCCGTCATCATCAATTAATTATAAGTAAGGTAGACAAGAGTTATGTTGTTTAAACCGAACCTGACGAGCATGAATTAACGGACCTGACGACAAACTCAGGTGATAAAATAAAAAAGGTTATACAAAAAACATAAAAGACCTGAGAAGCAGCCTAGCTAAAATAAAATCTGGTCGTAATTAACAGTACCATTCATTTCCAGTTTTTTTTTTTTTTGCTCTCTTATACAGTGCAGGTTTTGGAACTGAATATTTATCTTCTCTCTAAAACATGCGACTCTGCAACCAGCTTACGACTGTAATTTGCAAAAAAACTGACAATATATCTACAGAGTTGAACACCATTTACTGAGACAGAAAAATGATATTGCTTAAACATTTTCTTAGAGAATTATCTAAAGTTGTTTGGAAAGGAAAATCTAACTATTTTCACATCTTTTAAAGAATTTCTGAAAAAAAAAAGAAAAAAAGGGAAATCGACAGATTGATAAAGCTGAATCTCAGCTACCGAATAATATCAGAATTACCATTTCAGGTTGATATATTAAGACCATAGGGTCAGGGCCACCAATTGGGGAGCGAGGCAATCACCCCCTTAAAATTTTTACCCTCAGCCCCTCTAGATTTTAAACATTTTGTGATATTTTTCTTGAAAAAATAAAAAAAACAAGAAAATTTCCCCCTTAGATATTGAGAAATACCTTTTCTTGGTATTTTCATTGAAGGAAAATTACCCTCCCTACATTTGAAAAATGAATTTTGCCCATACCCCCAAATTTTTCGTCACGAGAACTTGCATAGAAAGAATAAACCTTATTGACTTCTAAAGCATCACATCAGGTCTGGAAAATTACTAAACTTAAACTCAAAGTTTAACCTGGTCAAGGAATCATGGTGAAACCAAGAAAAATTACCTCGGTACTTTTTGCCTTTTGATTAGACCTATTTTGTAAGTTTTAATGTACAACAAAGAACGAAGAACTAAGAAAAATTATAAAAAGACCATACCAAACGAGTCTAGTTTTCAGGTAAACGTATTTAAGTATTTACGCTTGACAAACTCACGGTAAACTCACAAAGAGCTTATGACCAAAGTTACTTCAAACGCATGGGGAGCATACGATCTGGTTTTTTTTTTTTTTTTTTTTTTTTTTTTTAATCTGTGAAAGAATACAAATCTCATTTGCACCGAACGCGCAACTTTTCGAAAAATAACTGAAAAAAAAGTACTGATTGAAAGAAATCAATTCATAGCCACCTAAAAAAAGTACACAAAAATAACACACACAACCCGTTTGACAACACTGTTTCAAACTGAAGACTGAATTGAAAATAAAGAAAACAAATAAAGAGAGGGAAGGACTTACTCAATTCTTCATCCAGTTTTTGCTGTCTCCTCAGAGCAATGGCTTGCGCCATAATCTTTTGTTTCTCGAATGTTAGCATACATCGGGAACAGACACAATCTTTATATTTACAGTATCGTTTATGCCCTTTCAAGGGTACTGTTATATTGTGGTTCCTACACCGGGCACAACTTGCAATCCTCTTTTTCAGATCCGCAACTGAAAAAGATCCCTTTTCTAAACTAATATATTTGTTAAGTCAAAACGAGAGAGTTTGTACAAGAAGCATGAAAACTCAAAGTCCCAGGGACGTAAAAAGCAGGGACGTTAATTGGGGGAGGTGTGTGTTGGGTTTGGGTTGTACTGTACCCTAAAATTTAAAAAACCTTTTTTGGGTATTTATATTGAAGTGTATTTTTTTCGTAATTTCATTGAAAAAATTGAAACGAATTACCCCCCACCCCTAAATTTTAAAAAGTAAAATTATGCCTAAGCACCGAGAGTAGTGAAAGGTCATTCCCTTGAATAGTGGCCGGAAGAACTGCCTAAGAGCTGAAAAATACAACCGACAAATTTACTGTCTACGTGTTTAACCCTAAAACCGGCAAGGCAAGACTAGAAAAGATAAGTTCCCAGCACATATTTAGTTAAATTCGAAATTCAGACAAAAATAATAAGTCCATGTATAGTTTCAAATAAAGTAATAAATAGAAAATTAATTAATTAATTTATTTTTAATTTATTTTTGACCCACTAACAATTATAAAAAAGTGGAGTAACAAAAGAAAATAAAAAGTAAAGACATACAAAAACAAAACACATGCAAAATAATATCAATATAAAAAATACAAATCAAAACAATCACACAAGAGGATGAAAAGGACCCAACCGCTTGCAGGCCTCATCTTTTAACTTGGAGTCCAACTTATTATATGACGTCAATTTATCAGTTGCATTAAATATTCGAATAATCTTACGGTTTCTATACCAACGAGGCAAATATAAAAGATATTTACAATAACGGAAAAACAAAACTCTTAATATCCTGCATATCACTATTATTAAAAAATGTGTGCAAACCTGATAGAAAAAGAATGGAATGGTCGCAATAAGTAGAATAGAGTTTAGCCAATGCCTTACGAGAATGTCGGTCACGATTTGGAACAATTTTAGCATAACCTGCTTTAAGCTTATTCTTAATATCTGCAAGTGCACTAGCACGGATAGCTGAAATAGAAGAGCAGATACTAATCCCGAGCCAACGCAACGCAGGAGCCAGCTTAACTGAAAAAGAACTACAACTCAAATTACTACTTGGGTTTTTAGCATTGAAAACTAAATATTCACATTTTTCAGTATTAAGCACAAGGCCAATTTTTTCCAAAAGCTTAGAAACAAACTGGGTAGACTTAGCTAGGGTGAATTTTGAACGGCTAATAAGTAATAAATCATCTGCATAAGCAATATAAGATAAATTAGTTAGACCCATAAAACACGACGGAAAAATACAAGAAAGCACAGGGTATAAACAAGCATTAAAAAGGTATGGTGACAGAACCCCTCCCTGCCTAAGTCCAGGCCGAATTGGAATATTACCAAAAAAGATCTCTCCTGACCGAAGTCGAACATATGACCGAAGTCAAATAATTACAGCCTAGTAATAAGTAATGAATAATAATAATAAAAAATAAACCTGAAATTAATCTGGAATCTAAAACATAAAAAGTTTATCAACAATGGTTAGTAACGATGTTACTTACGAAAACATCTTACAATTTTTGTCATTTTTGCACCCCTTCTAGATGTTGAAAAATAGGCCATCCTCATTAGAAAAAAATTAACCCAACTTCATTTTCGTGAATTGACGGCCTTGATTTTCTGAAAGGCTTTATCATTATAATAATCAGATTAGTTTCTTTTTAAGACATCATAGGAAAAGACACGCTTTAGTTAGAATGCCTCATCGGTGTTGCATTCGTTTTCCAGCCAAATACATTTTAGCGGCTTAGTTGTGAAAAATGGGTTTGAACATTACACAGCTACAAACCAGGCTATGGAAAAATCTTTCTTCGCTATTGCTATAACTCTGCTAAGACGTCTATGATTTTTTTTTCTGATCATAATGATTCTGCAAAGTGGCAAATTTCCTGTTATAATCATTGATTAACTTTTATATGGGAAGACCTACCACCGTAAACCAAATAAAGTTTATTTAAAACTTTATTACAATCAGGGCAGCAAAAATTAAGAAAACTCGCCGTTTTTCTTATGTGAATCATTTGATAATCTATGAGCAGAATTTTGAAGTTCAAATTTAAAAATAGATGGCAGTTCTGTTGACCACATTATCATACATCTCTTTAAAAAAACCTCAGTTATACAAGGTTTCTACTCAACAGGATCAGGAAAAAAACCTTCAGATGATCAATTCAAAAATGGGCTTCCCCACAAATTGCGAGGTGGCTTCTCATTAACTATCTTAAACGTCGAATATCTGCGTCTCATAACTTTATTGTCACATGTAAATTCCGTTTTAACGGCCTCCTACTAGCTAACTCTTAAAATTAAATAGCCGCCCCTCATGTCTTATATTGCCCCATTCTTATATTCACCTTTTTTTATTTCATTTTTCATTTTGTTATTTTCTTTCCTCTCTGAGTTTCATTTGCCCCATTCTGAGAAATCCTCACGAAATCAGAACAAGGCAAAGGTAATGTTGAGGCTAGATTGATCAAGTAGATAGCTTCACTTACCTGGGTAATGTTATTAGCGAAGACAGGGGATACAAGAAATATACCAAAAGTAGAATAGCCAAGGCCCGAGGTATTTGTCCCAGTTAAAAAAAATTAAAAAGTGTTGAAAAAAATTAAAAAGGAGGAATAGGAAGATATGTCTGCGAATCAAGAATAGAATATTGGAAGCTAAGATGATGACAGTGGCCAAGTGTGGTTCTGAAACGTACAAGCTTCGACAGAAAGAGGAAGATTTGTTTTCCAGATGTTTTTCCAGAGAAATTGCATACTGATAGTTTTAAGTATCCTTTCAACTGAACGTAGGTCAAATAATAAATAGTACGAAAAACTTGGTTCTATCCCACTTTCCAGAGCTATAATGGAAGTAAGGCTGAGATGGTTAGGTCATGTTTTTCGGATGAAGGATGAAAGATTCCAAAACCTTGTTCTTTCTGGCCTTCCATCTAGGGTCAAACAAAAAGCAGTTTATCCCCAACTAGGGCAGGGAGATGTCACATAAAGGATTTTAAGGAGATTAGACCTTCATGAAGGAGGTAAAGACAGACGCTTTTAATAGACTGGGATGGAACAGAAGTGTGCGCAGCTGTGTTGGGGGCATACGCTTTGGCGCTGCAGCGATTTGTTAGTAGTGACAGTAGTAATAGCAGTAATGCTGAACATACAGATACCAACATGTCTTGGTGATCAAAACGATATTCCAGAACGACAATTCCTCTTGTATTTTTACTCTCTACCATTAATAGCGCATTTCAGCTTCGTAAGATTATTTACATGCTAAAGCATTTTTCACATGCAGGCACAGCAAGACGTCCATGCCCAAATGTGTCTGTCTGACCAATCCCTTACTTGGGTACAGAAGTCCAGCCACAGATGATGCTACTACTACTAACAATTCGCTGCACTACCAAGCTGTCTGAGGCCAGATATGAACCTCAATGCCACCCTTGCCACCACACCGACAGAGAGGCTTCCTGATTCTTTGAGTGTGACATCTCAAGACACAGAGTTTTATTCTTTGTAACTAATAGAAGGACTAATTATTCTGTATAATAGTGTTGGGCGATAATTTGATTAAACGATATATCGATATTTTTACTTTCGATATTCGGTGTAACGATTTCGATATTTCTGATCAGATTTTTGCTCTGATTAACTTTAGGTTCGGCAAAATTCAATGACAAAATTTCTAATGAAAGAGTATTTTGCAAAAAAAAAAAAAAATTTTGAATAGAATACGATAAAACTTATATTACAAGAACGAATACTACAAAACCATGATTTGTATTACTAGGGCTCAGGGTAAATAAAAATAAGCTACTGGCTATTTTTGCCTATTCAAATCAGCAGCATGTCAACATTTTCCCCTGAAAATTGTTTCAGCCTTTCAGTGATTAAATTAAAAATCTTTCTTTTTTCAAATGAAAGTAAGGAGCAACACTAAGACTTAAAAGAACAGAAATTCTTCCGTAAATTAGGGAGATATCCCATCCTTAATACCTTTCTCTTCAAGCCAAAGTTTCTTTTTGTATTTTAACAATGTCCTTTCTCTAATTAGACAGCTGTTGCTTTTCAGGAGCTGTTCTTAAATAATTGGGACAAAAAGTTAAAATTAGTTTAAAGAGCGAGGTATTGAGGAGGCGAGGATTTGCCCCCATATACGGGATAATTTCTGTTCGTTCCATGGAAAATCCACCCAAGAAAATTCCTACTTGGAAAGTTCCTTCTGCGTAAGATCTCCCATCCACATTCAATTCTTTCCCTGCTGAAAATTGCCCCCAAAAACTTCTTGCGGACAATTCCACCTGGAAAATTGTTTTTAAGGCTACTTTCGTTTGAAAAAAAAAACTAGCTTTTCTTTTAATTTCTAGTCATTTTCAAATCATGCCGGAAATCCTCCCTCCGTGGAAAACTTCCTAGAAATTCTCTCCTCCCAAGTCCCAATGTCTCAATGGAAAGTTTCTCCCTCGTGAAATTATCCCAATGGATAATCTCCCCTTACAAAATCCCTCCCCTGGAGAAATCCCGCAGACAATCTCCTTTGAAAATTTTCCCGGGCCATTTTCCCGGAATATCTCCACGTAGAAAATTGAACTGGCAAAGAGAATGTAAATCAAATAATAAGAGTTTTGTATAAGGATTCTAGTAAATTCCCCCGTCCCCGTGTATAGTTTCCCTTCGAAAGTTCTTACCCAGAAACTGTCCTCACGACGGAAAATTCCCGACCACACATAAAATTCAGTCTCCCCCAAAAATGCCTGTTTACTTCCCAATATCAAATACTATATGTTAACACTAGACAAATTTCATAACTTACAGCCTTTTCTCCCGGGACTTTCCGGGTTGTGTCATCCCAAGAGGCATGATACTAGACCTTTCAACTATGCTGATCAAAATGGCTGTCTCAAAATTTTGATCGGATGACTTTGGAGAAAAAGGAGCATGGGGGGGGGGAGAAATCTAGTTGCACTCTAATTGTTTTGGTTATGAACTAGAACTGTAATTTCCGTTCGAACGAGCCCTCTCCCGATCTTATATAACCATTGGTTCGATACGATCACCCTGGCAAAGAAATAAAACAAACACACACACACACACAAAAAAAAAAAAAAAAAACACACTTACGGTACGGTTCTCCGATATGCCGAATCTGACGATGGAATTTTTATTAAGATGTATTGACTTTTAAGGGGCGTTCCCACCCTTTCTTAAAAATCATAGAGATTTTCTCAGGCTCGTAGCTTTTGACGGGTACATGAAATTTAATGAATTTTATATATCTAGAGTCGGCATAAAACGCCCATTCATTTGATGTATCTATTATTAGAAAAATTCCGTTTTTTAGAGTTTCTAATGCTATTTGGCCGAGTTGCTCCTTACTTACAGTTTGTTACCACAAACTATTTAATTAACTAATCAGAGTTGGAATCCACTCTAATCAGGCTTGAAATTATTGACCGTCTAGGAACCTGTTTGACGCTTGAGTCAAGCGTTGATGGTGATTGATAGAAAGTTTGAATGACTCAATCGGTTACTAGACGACCAATCATGCTTTAATCAATTGATTGACGGAAGCTTTTGATCAAAATGATTGACCGTCTAGGGTGTCCTCACACGAACACAATGCTATTAATGCATCCAAAAGTTTCTAAGGTTTATACGACCCCCCTTTTGTTACAAAGCAGACGTGTGGAAAACAAACAATATATTGAAGACACTTGACATTCCTTTAATCCCACTCCTTGTTCATAAGACTAATCCCTTAGTCCCTTCAGGATAAACTTTTGATCTTTTCATTTTAAAACTTGAAATAATTTCACAATTATCAGCTTTGGCTTAAAATCACTGATAATTTCAGAGACAATACGAAATTTTTGGAAAGCCATGTTAATTCATTTGACGGAAACAATAAGTGCAACGTTATTTCCAGGGGACGTTTTAGGGGAGACGGGGCAATTGCCCCGGGCGCAAAAATTTTAAATGCGCATAATTTAAAATGAATAATCGAACGGTTATAACCGTTTTAGAATTTTATGTTGTTTTTATTAAAATAAAGTAGAGGGCACCGTTGACAGCAAGTATCAGTAAATTCAATCAAAAATTTTGATTTTTCCCATATCATTATCACCATTTCTTGAAAATAAAAGTTAGTACAGCGAAATTTAATTAATTTTAATGTTTTTAGTTAAATTTTGCATTCAAATTTTGTCAATAAATGAAAACTTTATTAAAATTTGGCCTAAAACTTTTTAGGGGACAGGGGTGGGGGCGCTAATCCAGATTTTGCCCCGGGCGCAATACACCAGAACCACTACTGTTCACTTCATTGCCTTATTCTTTATAGTATTTTCAAATACTTACAATCATCAAGAGTATCATCATCTTTTGGATATTTTCTTCTTCTTCCAGACAGCATTTCTCACTTTCCAACAAGCAGCACAGCTGTGTGCTACAAGACAGTTGTCCCACGTCGGCGGAATGTTGTGAGGTACACCTAGGTGTAAGACAGTAGCCTAAAATAACTTTTATTTATTTACAAGCAACTTAAGACACTAATGCTAATTTAGTAAGCCTTGGTAATGGTTACTTGATAAGTCTTATTTGATGAATGGATAAGAAAATAAAGCTAGGAAGAGATCAGTTTCGAATATTGTGATTTGTAAATGTTTTATATACATCGTGTTCCTAAATATAATTAAAGATATTTGCAAACATTTCTTTTTAGCTTGGAAAACAAAACTGTAAAAATGATTCTGTCAGCTAGATTTTAATTGACTGATAATTTTATTACATATTTGAAAAACAGTACACGACTACAAATGGAGTAAATAAAACAGAAAAGACTACACCAAGGCCCTATCCTGGATTTTTGTTCGGGGGGAGGGACATTAAAAAATGCGTCAAATGTTTTGATGCATTTTTGTTATGTTTCTACGACTCAGACAAAGATATGTATATATATTCCAATAACCTGCGAAATGCTTTTGTCGAAGTTGTCTCATTTTGGTATAAGGGGAAGTGCATTTTCTTGTATTTTGTTTTATTTGAGTTTTCCTCAAAGAAAAAGTGTTATTTAACCCTTACCTTGTCTTTATTCCGTCCGTTAGTTCTGTTAATTATTTTGTAGATTCTCTTTTGTGTTTCCATAGTCCATAGAAGACTAAAATCAACAGACACGATCCTAAACAAAGTTAGAAGAAACGACATGGAAAATGTCTCCTCGTGGAAACCCCCCCCCCATGGAAAATATATCCCCTCGGAAAGAAAATTATTCCCAAAAATTTTCTCCTTACTGAAATTCCCCCCTCTGCAGAAAACTCCCCCGCAAAATATGTCCGTGGGCAAATTACAAACCTTAAAAATGCACTTAAGCTTCTACAATGGGGTATTCTAATTGTTTTGTAATTAGGTAGGGAGGGAGATACCTCAAAGGATGCATTTTAACGCCAAAACATCCCATCTGTCATTCAGGCATCAGAAAAATACAGAATTAATTCTAAGGAGAAAACAAGGGGAGGGTGGAGGTAGAAATTGATGTATAATCCCCGGGGTCTAACCAGGACTTTTGTTGGGAGGATGTTTCTTTCGGGGGGGGGGGGTGGGGGGGGTTTGGAGGGGGGAGGGTGAAAAAGACACTTTGAAAAACGCATCAAAAATGTGAAACAACTTTGTTGGTTTTGGCGCGTCAAGAGAATGGACCCAATTCGACTACCCAAGATCTCACTCGAAAAGACTGTTGAAAGGTGTCGACAGCGAGGAAGACCTCGTAACAGGTGGATTGACAACTTTGATCGACATTATATCACCCAACCATCCAGAACTGGACCTGACTGAACAGCATATCGAGCACTGGTCCATGAAATGTCGAAAATAGTGGCTCTAAAACGTCCCAAGAGGATGGATGGGACCTAAGTAGTAGTTTTGCGTTTCATGTACCTTTCCAATGTTTCTTTGTGTTTTTACTCCACTCTTTATCTTTGCGACGTAAGTGGGTAATGGATAATAAAAATATTATTCCAAAGTGGAAAGCTAACAACGCCGGTGCTTGTAGTTAATAATAAGAACTACTGTCCATTTTTGAGAATGCAGTTTTCATCTGTCAGTTTGTATGAGAATGCAGTTTGTAATTAAAATCAAGTAGTTGTGGGCATCAAGCCCACAACAACGCGAGTGAGTGAGAGGCAAATCTGACATAAGCCCTTTTTATAAGATTGTATAAAAATGATGTCATTTCACTTGTTGATAGATAAGTCTATCATTCATCCGTCCATACATCATACCTAAGGCAGAACTAAGGCAGATAGTCATAGAAACAAGGGATGAAAGTTCGGCTTGATTTTGGGTGACGTGTGACAGACAATGTCCACTGGACTTGTATGCAAAATGGGAGTTTTGCTTCCCTCCCCCATAATAACTCTGGGATTTCACTTCCTTCAAAAATTCTGGCACAAGGTCATTGCGTTTGTTTTAAACAGGTTGTTGTGTGCCTTTTTCAGTCTCCTTAATACAGATTCATGGTTTAAATTTCAAGAAATTATTATTATTATTTTTTTTTTTTGGCAATTTTCAAGTTTTGAGAACATAAGAGCTCCAAATAATAAACAGTGCGCATATTCCAAACAGATCAACATATTTTTGAAAACTCTCTTCGATTAATCGACCAACAATTGATTAGAAAAAAAAAAGCTTACTTTAGCTGACTTTCAGTTATTCGCCTTGTAGGGAGTGGGGGCACATTTGAGAGAAGGGGGAAAAATAAATAAGGAAGAAGAGTCGCATGAAGATATGTGATATATGGGGAATTGTAGAATGCACTAAGTTTCGAGGGGATTGGTCCAATGGTGTTCGTTCACCAGCAAATGTCTCCGATTTTAGAGATATTTGATTTTGAAAAACCTCGTTTCGTCTATTAGGTTTAAAAAATATTATTTAAAAATTTAAATTATTTATAAAATAATTTAAAAAATATATAAAAACCTTGTCTATAAGGTTGTTGTTGCGTCTTTATGCTGCGTTAAAGGAAAAATGCCAAATGATAGAAATTTTTTTGCTTCAAATTCTGTATAATTTAACTCCCATATGACTTTAATATTTTGTTCATTCTTTCTTTTAGTTCCAATAAGCTTCAAACGTAACAGAAAACATAATTAAAAACCAAACTACTTTAATGGTAGAAAAATCCGTAGTAACGAGCTCTAAGTAATGAGCCACTCAGCCAAATAGCAACCGAAACTCTAAAAACAATATTTTGATAACAATAGATACATCAAAAGAATGGGCTTTTTATGCTGACTCCAAACATATAAAATTTATTAACTTTAATGTACCCATCAAAAGATATGAGCCTGAGGAAATTTGTAAAAAGGGCAGAAACACCCCTAAACCGTCAAGGAATCTTAATTAAAATCGCACCAACAGATTCAGCATATCAGAGAAAGCTACTGTTTTGGTTTCAAGCTCCCATCTGCAAAATGTGGAATTTTGAAAAAAAAATTGCCAGAAGAAAGATTACGGATGGATTTGTTCAATTTTTCCCCCAGGGATGATCGCATCGAGCCAACGGTCCCAAGAGATCGGGAGAGGGCTCATTCGGACGGATATTAAAAGTTCTAGTGCCATTTTTAACTGATAAAAAAATTGGAGGACCCCTAGCTCCCCTCTCACTCCTATTTTTCTCCAAAGTCATCCGTGGTTCGTGGGAGAAAGTTTCCATCGGGGAGTTTTCCACAGGGGGAATTCTCCATGGGGGAATTTTCCGAGGGAGATCATTTCAATTGGGAGGGTGATTTCCGACTGGTTTGTAAAACTATCAGAAATTAAATAAAAACAAGTCTTTTTACAAATGAAAGTTGCTTAAGGAGAATTTTTCAGGAGGAATTGTCCGCGGGAAATTTTCTGGGGGGATTTTCAGCGAGGATGATATTGTTTTACGCAGGAGCAGTCTTCCATGGAGGATTTTTTCAAAGGGGAAATTTTCCATAAAAGAGAAGTTGGATTTCCCGGCGTTATTTGAAAATCAAAGAGAAATTAAATAATTTTTTTCAACTGAAAGTAAGGAGCAACGCTAAAACTTGAAACGAACAGAAGGTATTCCGTATATAAGGGCTGATGAAATGAATACCTCGTGTTTACGTTAAAGTTTGCCTTTTTGTCCCAATCCTTTCAGAACGACTCCTGAAATACAAGGGCCGTTGAAATAGAATAGGAAGCTTGTTTAAAGTACTAAAAAACTTTAGCATGAAAAG
The DNA here is from genome assembly GCF_049724085.1 of Artemia sp. Qi Xiang Cuo. NCBI lineage: Eukaryota > Metazoa > Arthropoda > Branchiopoda > Anostraca > Artemiidae > Artemia > Artemia sp. Qi Xiang Cuo. The sequence goes on from NC_142814.1 coordinate 8,424,130, forward strand.
CAAGGTATTGAGGAGGGGGCAGTGCCCTTCACATAGAGAATAACTTTTGTTCATTTTAAGTTTCAATGTTGCTCCTTACTTTCAGTTGAAAAAAAACACTTTTATTAATGTGGAGTAATAGAATTTGTCTTTAATTTTAAAACTATACCAAAAGAATTAGCAAAGTCATAAATTTAATTATGAAAGCTTAATAACAACAATAGATGTGTTAATTTTATTGGCTGACTTTTTTTCTTTTTGATTTTTTTTACTTTTGCTTTACAATACCATGAGGTTCAGAAGCCTACTTTGCCAGCAAGGTACAATAGATATACTTCTATATACTTCTATGAAGCGTTATAGACATATCTTTAACGCTTCAAAGTCGAAGAAAAAATTTGCAAGGCAAAAGAGTTGATCTCAGAAATTATAAGTTCGGTCCTCAGATACTTGACCTATGAATAAAACACAAATTTTAATAGATTAAAAACCAACTCAATTTAGGCTTCTCTCTTTCAGTTCTATAGGGCAACGCTACACTATCAGTGGCGCTAGTAGTTTCTAATTCTTACAAATCCCAGGTTAAAGCAATAAAAATTTCCTTCTAATTACTTTCCTATTTTCTTTGGGTGTATCGTGTATTTTAAGTAAAAGATAAGCAAACTATTTCACTATTTTTAGAACTCAGCCACAAAGATCGATTTTAAAAGTCGTGTAATTTGAGAAAAAAATTGCCTAAAAACAAACCTTTTCCTATATTCGACCCCCCCCCCCCCGAAAAAAAAATCTAATAAACGACTGTAACGAGCCGAACCTGCGCTCACTGAAGTAGATGCCGACACTTGGTAACTAAGGACCGAAAAGAGTCAAGGATAGATATCGGTGCAAAAACCCCAAAATATGTGGGTATGAGATCTATGGACACAATTCATCATTTTCAGCAGCAGCTAGAAGGCACAGGTTCTTCGACAGAAGGTGAGGGAGGGGGTAGGCTACCTAATCCAGTTTTGGCACATATCGTTGTTTTTGCCTTAAAATAAATAAAAAAATGTCACTAATTGTAAATAAATTAGTGTGTGACAATACGAGGTTGTGCCCAAGACAAGTAAGAAGTCAGAGAGCGGGCCCAAGTTCAATCCTTTAAAGCTGAACTTGGCTTGAACTTGGACTTATTTATACGGTTTATCTTGTAACTGCTTATTCGACTTTTTTGCCAATGTTTCGATCTATTACCTTCTCTTTCTAAAATCTCGGTTCTTCCCAAAATAAATTCGTGCTTACGTACCTGGCCCGATGGGTCACAGGAGGGCAGAGGAGACAGTGGCTGGGGTAGTAACCAAGCTAACAAGTGGGTGCCTCACGGTTAAATACTACATAACTCACCAGCATTACTTCAACCCTCCCCCTCCCGATTAAAACTGCTATTTAATACTAATATATACTGGCGACAATTCAAGAAAATGTAGGCGGGGGATGATGATTTGTTTTATGAAGATATAAAAGGTATCCATCTAAAGGTAGTATACCTAATTTTGGAAAAGAAGTCTTTTAGAGAAGCCTTTTATAAATAAAAGGTACTGGTGCATTATATGTGCACCATACTGGTGCATTATATGGTGCATTATAACGAAATAAGTCAAGTTTGGTCAATGCTAATGAAATAAAATAAAATAGAATGAATATATAATAGTTTAGAAACAAATTTGGGCTATATATTTGCACATTAGGGGGGAGGGGGTAAAGCACAGCATATATTAAATACATAACCTATCCTAACCTAGGTACCTTCCCCCCCCCTTAACCTCAAAAAACTATCGTTTAAATATTGTAACTCATTGAGAAACCACGGCTTTGCAATCATTTATCTATAGCGGTCTCTTGCAAATAGCCCGTTTGACGGGTTTTGTGACTGGTTTCCTTGATACAGTCTATAGCGGCGTGTACCATATTGTGCACCAGTACCAAATAAAATTAAACGAAAACTTACCACACAGCAACTATTTTGACAGAGAGCAATACCACAAAAGAAGAAAAAGCAGGATTGGCATAGCTGTCAAATTACTAAATGTCTTCCATATTTTCGAACAAATAATTATGTTAATTGATACAGAAGCAAAGCTAGTTTGTTCATTCTATAGTTCTTATGGTATAGTCAAATTAATGCATTATTTGTCACTACGCTTCATGACAGGCTAATACATGTAAAGGGTAAAAGAAATATTTTAAATAATTGCTGGTGTGTTATACTGTTGTTCAGGATCTCTATGTGGAATTAAACAGTGCTTAAAACAAGGCAGTATCAAGGGGGTTACCTGGTTTGACACACCCACCCCCCGAAATTTTGCGTCAGACTTGTAAAAAAGTACCATAGTAAAAATGCATATAAACAAACTTCTCCTGCATTTTGTAAACTTTTTCGTATTCCCCCCCCCCTCAAAAAAAAAACTAAAATACACCTTCCTGAACAAAATCCTGGATACGCATAAACATTCTGCTTTGTTTTCCTTTTTTGCCCCCCCCCCCTCCTTAGTCTCGGGGCCAAATTTGACAAACTATTTGTAAAAATATTTTGGGGGAAATGTTTGGACTTGTAGATATAATAGTTCCAAACATGCTTATTCCGTTTATTTCGGGAATTATGACGGCCGGTGTACGCTTCGCAGTTTAATACGAAATCAAATTAAAAAAAGTTTAATAAATTTTTGTTTGTTTTCTTATTTATTTATTTCATCCAAAACGGTAAGCACTCAGTGCTTGTCGTAACAATAATATGATAATATAAACCATAAATCTTGGAAAAAGATCTTTGTTTAATTTAGGCGAATTTAAAATTTCTTATGATCTTTTCCTCGAATAGGACATATAGATTCATTGGAGCCGGCAAGGGGGGCAGGGGGGCTATGCCCCCCCTGGAAATTTGGGACTATAAAGCAATTATATGGAAAACAAAGGAATGAGAGCAAAATAGGAAAAAAAAAACATTGAAAAAATGTGTGATGCCCCATTGTTGGCTGTCTGCCAGTAGATTTTGACCCTTAATAAGGAAAAATATAAGTTCAAATTTGTGACTGAGTGACCCATTTCTAGTTTTCCACAAACACTGTTTCTATATGATTTGGTTGGAGCAACAAGGAAAAATCAAATTCTTCATAGTAATGAATGGTAAGTAAATACTTGTCAATAACGAAAGTATAAGAGCCTAACTATTGATAACATTAGATCAAATAATTAAGTTTTTATGATGATTTTAACTATGTATTTGTTTATTAGTTATTAGTGCAGTTATTAGTGCACAAAGAAGTTTGGATAATTGTAGAAAACAATTTAATAAGGGGTAATTTCAGTAAAAATATGTCGTAAACTTTTGCTTGCATTGCCAGAGTACCCATGAGCTGATATATGAAGCCACTATAATCAGAAATGTTTCCCGTGAAAAGGATCCTGGAAACATTCGCAATTTGCGCCAGAACAAATACGTTCTTTGTGTTTTATTACCATTAATTTTTTTTTCCAAAAGTGATTGTATTTATCTCATTGTCACTTTGAAAATTATTTAACATTTTACAGTTATGAAGTATAAAGGTGTTAAATATATTGATTTCTGGTATTCAAAATTAAATAAAAAATATTGAACTAAAAATTTTTATTTGATTTTCTAAATCTTAGTTTTAATGTTTTACTTTGAACAAACTACTTTGACAATACTTTACTTTTATAAACACTGAGTAGTCTAAAGGCATTAAATATTTTGGTGTTTGATAAACAAGTTCAAAACTTGTCGATATTGTTAAAAAATATCCGTCCAATGCTTCGGCATTGATCCACAGAACTGAAAGCTGGGAGTTTACATCTTAGTTTTTGTAAGTAGGCTATTATTTTGTGCATTTTTTTGCAATTACTTCCTTTTTTCATTTTTATATACTTGTACTATTGACATACTTTTTCCATTACCTTTAAAAAAATGGTTGTCTCTAAGCTTCATTAAATAAAAAAAACAAGTCTTTTTTTCAACTGAAAGTAAGGAGGAACATTGAAAATTAAAAAGAAAAGAAACTATCACGAATATGAGGGGGGTTACCCCCTCATCAACAATCCGCTCTTCCCGCTACAGTTTTTCGGTGCTTTAAAAAAAGTTACATATTGTTCTAATTAAACGACCCTTGCGTTTCAGGAGTCGTTTTTAAAGAATTTAAACGAAATTAAAACTTTAGCGTAAAGAGTGAGGTGTCAAGGAGGGGATGAACCCCCTCATATACGTAATAATTTCTATTCATTTTAAGTTTTAATGCTGCTCCTTACTTTAAGTTGAAAAAACTTTTTTTTATTTAATTTTGGATTCTTTTTCATATGACGCCAGGAAATCTGGTTCCACCTCCAAGGAAAAATCTCCCAACCCCACAGAAATATCCGCTAGATAATTCAACCCTGGCGAAAATGTACCCCCCCCCCCCCGGACAATTACCCTCAACGTCTCCGCGCGGAAAACTGAATCGGTAATATTACGGGTGGAATTTAATGTGTCGAACATAACATTATTACGGGGGGAACTTAAGGTGTATTTTTACGGGGTGAAATTTATGCTTCTTCCTCTGACTGACTCTTGATCTTACTGTTGAAGAATCCTTAACATAAACGCGTAGCCATAAAATCTGGAGTCGTCATTCTACTAAACTTCATTCAATGGTTCACGAAGATTAGATTCCTTAGGGAGCGATTCTGGAGACACAGAACTAGTTATCAACTACCAATCGAGATACTGACATATAAAAAAAAACACAATTAAGAAAGTAATAGATTTATTGTCACTTACACCGGTATAGACAGCAGTGTACAAGTATAAGATAAGAACGCTTCAATAAACTAGCTTCTAACTGTTACAAGATTCATAATAGACAGTTGCAAGCCTTCTTCGAGATTAAGACTTAAACTCCGACTCTCGATTCCTAACTCTTCCACTAAAGACATATTTTTACTAAGATATATTTCTGATTTAGCTTCTGAGCATTAAAAATTAATCGACGATTGGACCAACTCATTTTCGGGCATTCCCTCATACCATATTATGTGGTCAAAATGCTCCAATAGTTTCATAGCATGTTTTCCTTCTATATTTCAAAGGAATGTAAAACAAAGTAGTATTATAAAACAAAGTAGGTTTTTCCCTCTTTGAAATTTGTCGAGCATATTTGCGAATATTCCAATCTCTTTTGTTTTCGAGATGAAAGGAATGTATAGCTTTTGTATTGCAAAACCAAATAGTACTTTTCGCTCTTTGAAATTTGTCAAGCACATTTGGGGATATTCAAATCTCTTTTGTTTCCAGGAACAAAGAAATATACGACTTTTGTCAGAGGCAACGCTACAGCGTTGCCTATAGTAAAGGTCATACGGCTCCAATATTTAATTTTTTTTTTTCCAGAGGCAATTCATATGGAAGGGGTAGTCATAGAAATTTTAAAGGGGGCTCATTCGATTGGAAATCGAGAGTTCTAGTGCCCTTTTTAATAGTCGAAAATGATTGGAGGGCAACTAGCCCCCCCCCCCGCCCATCATTCCCTCAAACACATCCAATCAAAATTTTGAGATAGCCACTTTATCCAGCGTAGTTGATTTCCAGATAGAAAATATATTTTTGAGGAGGACACTCCCCCACAACCTTCAGGGCAAGGGTTTTAATTTATGCATTGGGGGCATATAAGGTCTTTATAGAAGGCGTTGTTTTAGAAACTTCAAAACAGGCTCATTCGATTGAAAATTCAAAAGGCTAGTGCACTTTTTAATAGTAGAAAGTGTCTAGAGGGCAACTAGCCCCCCCCCCAGGCCCAGCATTTCCCCAAACACCTCCCATTAAAATTTTGAGATAGCCATTTTGTTCAGCGTAGTTGATTTCCAGATAGGAAATATGTTATAACCCTCCAGGCAAGGGTTTTAAGTTATGCCCTGGGGGCATAAAAGGTTTTTATAGAAGGTGTTGTCGAAGAAACTTAAAAAAAGGCTCACTCCATTGGAAATTCAAAGGGAGTGCCCTTTTTAATAGTCGAAAGTGATTGGAGGGCAACTAGCCCTCCCCCCACACCCGTCATTCCCCCAAACACATCCAATCAAAATTTTGAGATAGCCATTTTGTTCAGCGTAGTTGATTTTCTGATAAAAAATATGTTTTTAAGGGGGACACTAGTAGAAATGACCCTATGACTCCGATCAGTACATACTTCGGTTATCAAAAGAACGTATCTCCGATCAGTACACCAAATATTGGCATGGAATCCCCAGGGAGAACACGTGGTAATGTCAGTCCCACGTGTACACCAAATATGGGCATGGAATCCCCAGGGAGAATGATTGCATAATCGAAGTGGGTCAATGACCTCAATTCCCCTTTCGTGAATCAATGATTCCCCTTAAAAACAACAAATTAATTCCCCTTTCTTGACAAATCAATCAAGCATGACATCATCTGTCAGAAATTAAAAAACTTCGCCCAGAAACAATTCTCCTGGATGAAAACCAAAGACATTACTAAACTTTGCCACGGAAACAATTCTCCTGGTCTAACTCCAAAGATATTAATAAACTTTACCCCAGAAACAAATCTCCAAGAAACTCCGGGCGAATATTTTGATCTTAGAGATGAAGAGATTAACGCGGGAAAGGGTTTCTTAGCAATTTGAAATGTGACAGCGCAGGGATGCCAAAAACAAAAGGAACACGCTGAAATTACGTTTAGGGGTTATTTGAGCGAAACCGGTTTAGACATTTAAGGGAATTATTTCGGCGAAACAGTTAGAGACATTTTAAAAGATGATTTTAGAAGATGTTTTAGAAGAGGATTTGAGTATGGTCGTTATAATGCACAAGTTCCATTTCAACAGTGTCGTGAGGTCCCCTACCCCAACCCCAAAGGGCTCCAATCCCCCAACTCCAACCCCCAAGGAAGCCCCCGGCCCCCAAAGGTCCCACGGGCTCCCAAAGGGTCCCCCGGGCCAACCCAAAGGTTCCCCCGGGCTCCCAAAGGGTCCCCCGAGCCCCCCAAAGGGCCCCCCGCCGTCCCAAAGGCCCCTGAGCCCCCATTTTTTAATACTTTTTTAAGGCTTTATTATATCTTTTCAGAACAAGTTATTTTCTTAATGACCGTCCTAAACCCATTTTACAACTTGAAGTACCCATCCTTCTCACCCACAACTTTACTATACTGCTTTTTTCAATGCTCCATCACCAAGCAATACTTTTCAAAGGCATTTCAGAACAATTTGTTTTCTTAATGTCCCTCCTAAACCCATTTTAGAAGTTGAAGTACCAATCCATTTCACCCACAACTTTACTTTACAGCTTTTTGAATGCTCCAACACCAAGTAATACTTTTCAAAGGGCATTTCAGAACCAGTTATTTTCTTAATGTCATTCCTAAGCCCATTTTACAAGTTGAAGTACCCATCCATTTCACCCACAACTTTACTTTACAGCTTTTTGAATGCTCCAACACAAAGCAATACTTTTCAAAGGGATTTCAGAACAAGTTATTTTCTTAATGTCCATCCTAAACCCATTTTCCAAGTTGAAGTTCCCATCCATTTCACCCACAACTTTACTTTACAGGTTTTTGAATGCCCAACACCAAGCAATACTTTTCAAAAGACATTTCAGAGCAAGTTCCTTTCTTAATGTCCCTTCTAAAACCATTTTTCAACTTGAAGTACTTATCTTTTTCACCCACAACTATACTTTACAGCTTTTTGGATACCTCAACACCAAGAAATACTTTTCAAAAGACATTTCAGAGCAAGTTACTTTCTTAATGTCCCTCCTAAACCCATTTTCCAATTTGAAGTACTCATCTTTTCCCCCACAACTTTACTATACTGCCTTTTTAGATACCTCAACACCAAGCAATACTTTTCAAAGACCATTTCAGAACAAGTTCTTTTCATAATGTCCCTTCTAAACCCATTTTACAACTTGAAGCACCCATCCTTTTCACCCACAACTTTACTATACAGCCTTTTTGGATACCTCAACACCAAGCAATACTTTTCAAACACCATTCCAGAACAAGTTCTTTTCATAATGTCCATCCTAAACCCATTTTCCAACTTGAAGCATCCATTCTTTTCACCCACAACTTTACTTTACAGCTTTTTGGATACCTCAACACCAAGAAATACTTTTCAAAAGGCATTTCAGAGTAACTTTTTTTTCTTAATGTCCCTTCTAAACCCATTTTACAACTTAAAGCATCCATCCTTTTCACCCACAACTTTACTTTACTGCTTTTTGGATACCTCAACACCAAGAAATACTTTTCATAAGACATTTCAGAGCAAGTTCATTTCTTAATGTCCCTTCTAAACCCATTTCCCAAGTTGAAGCACCCATCCTTTTAACCCACAACTTTACATTACAGCTTTTTGGATACCTCAACACCAAGAAATACCTTTCCTTTCTTAATGTCCTTTCTTAATTTTCCTTGATGTCCTTTCTTAATTTCCTTTCTTAATGTCCCTTCTAAACCCATTTTCCAACTTGAAGCATCCATCCTTTTCACCCAAAACTTTACTTTACAGCTTTTTGAATGCCTCAACACCATGAAATACCTTTCAAAAGGCATTTCAGAACCAGTTCTTTTCTTAATGTCCCTACTAAACCCATTTTCCAACTTCAAGTACTCATCCATTTCACCCCCAACTTTGCTTTACAGCTTTTTGTATACCTCAAAACCAAGCAATACTTTTCAAAGGCATTTCAGAGCAAGTTCTTTTCTTAATGTCCTTACTAAACCCATTTTACAATTGAAGTACTCATCTCTTCCCCCACAACTTTACTAAACTGCCTTTTTGGATACCTCAACAACAAGAAATACTTTTCAAAAGGCATTTCAGAGCAAGTTCTTTTCATAATGTCCATCCTAAACCCATTTTACAACTTGAAGCATCCATCCTTTTCACCCACAACTTTACTTTACAGCTTTTTGAATGCGTAAACACCATGAAATACCTTTCAAAAGGCATTTCAGAGCAACTTTTTTTGTTTATGTCCATCCTAAACCTATTTTCCAAGTTGAAGCACCTATTCTTTTCACCCACAATTTTGCTTTGCAGCTTTTTGGATACCGCAAAACAATGCAATACCTTTCAAAAGGCATTTCAGAGCAAGTTCCTTTCTTAATGTCCCTTCAAAACCCATTTTACAAGTTAAAGTACCCATCCTTTTCACCCACAACTATACTTTAAAGCTTTTTGGATACCTCAACACCAAGAAATACATTTCAAAAGACATTTCAGAGCAATGTCCTTTCTTAATGTCCCTTCTAAACCCATTTTCCAACTTGAAGTACCCATCCATTTCACCTATAACTATACTTTACAGCTTTTTGGATACCTAAACACCAAAAAATACCTTTCAAAAGGCATTTCAGAGCAATTTAATTTCTTAATGACCCTCCTAAACCTATTTTATAACTTGAAGTAACCATTCTTTTCACCCACAACTTTACTTTACACCTTTTCGGATACCTCAACACCAAGAAATACTTTTCAAAGACCATTTCAGAACAAGTTCTTTTCATAATGTCCATCCTAAACCCATTTTCCAACTTGAAGCATCCATCCTTTTCACCCATAACTATACTTTACAGCTTTTTGAATGCCTCAACACCATGAAATACCTTTCAAAAGGCATTTCAGAGCAACTTTTTTTCTTAATGTCCCTCCTAAACCTATTTTCCAACTTGAAGTACCCATTCTTTTCACCCACAACTTTACATTACAGCTTTTTGGATACCTCAACACCAAGAAATACTTTTCAAAAGCCATTTCAGAGTAAGTTCCTTTCTTAATGTCCCTTCTAAACCCATTTTACAAGTTGAAGCATCCATCCTTTTCACCCACAACTATACTTTACAGCTTTTTGGATACCTCATCACCAAGAAATACTTTTCAAAAGGCATTTCAGAGCAAGTTCCTTTCTTAATGAACCTTCTAAACCCATTTTCCAACTTGAAGTACCCATCCTTTTCACCCACCACTTTACTTTACAGCTTTTTGGATACCTCAACACCAAGAAATACATTTCAAAAGTCATTTCAGAGCAATTTCCTTTCTTAATGTCCCTTCTAAACCCATTTAACAACTTGAAGTACCCATCCTTTTCACCCACAACTTTACTTTACAGCTTTTAAGATACCTCAACACCAAGAAATACTTTTCAAAAGACATTTCAGAACAAGTTCCTTTCTTAATGTCCCTTCTAAACCCATTTTCCAACTTGAAGTACCCATCCGTTTCACCCACAACTTTACTTTACAGCTTTTTGGATACCTCAACACCAACCAATACTTTTCAAAGGCATTTCAGAACAAGTTCTTTTCTTAATGTCCTTCCTAAACCAATTTTACAAGTTGAAGTACTTATCTTTTTCACCACAACTTTACTTTAGAGCTTTTTGGATACCTCGACACCAAGAAATACCTTTCAAAAGGCATTTCAGAGCAAGTTCCTTTCTTAATGTCCCTCATAAACCCATTTTCCAACTTGAAGTACCCATCCGTTTCACCCACAACTTTACTTTACAGCTTTTTGGATACCTCAACTCCAAGCAATACTTTTCAAAGGCATTTCAGAAGAAGTTCTTTTCTTAATATCATTCCTAAACCAATTTTACAAGTTGAAGTACTTATCTTTTTCACGACAACTTTACTTTACTTTTTGCATACCCAAGCATCAAGCAATAGTTTTCAACAGGCTTTATTATGTGTTTTCAGAACAAGTTCTTTACGTAATGTCCTTCCTAAACCAATTTTACAAGTTGAAGTACTCATCTTTTCCCCCCACAACTTTACTAAATGGCTTTTTCGAATACCCAAACATCAAGCAATACTTTTCAAAAGGCTTTGTTATATCTTTTCAGAACAAGTTCTTCACGTAGTTTTCTTCCTAAACCCATTTTACAAGTTGAAGTACTTATCTTTTTCCCCACAACTTTACTTTGAAAAGTATTGCTTGGTGTTGAGGTATCCAAAAAGCTGTAAAGTAAAGTTGTGGGTGAAAAGGATGAATACTTCAAGTTGTAAAATGGGATTAGAAGTGACATTAAAAAAGTAACTTGTTCTGAAATATCTTTTGAAATGTATTTCGTAGTGATGAGGTATCCAAAAGCTGTAAAGTAAAGTTGTGGGTGAAAAGGATGGATGCTTCAATTTGGAAAATGGGTTTAGAAAGGGACATTAAGAAAGGAACTTGCTCTGAAATGCCTTTTGAAAAGTATTTCTTGGTGTTGAGGTATCCAAAAAGCTGTAAAGTATAGTTGTGGGTGAAAAGGATGGATGCTTCAACTTATAAAATGGGTTTAGAATGGACATTATGAAAAGAACTTGTTCTGAAATGGTCTTTGAAAAGTATTGCCTGGTGTTGAGGTATCCAAAAAGGCAGTATAGTAAAGTTGTGGGGGAAAAAATGAGTATTTCAAGTTGGAAAATGGGTTTAGGAGGGACATTAAGAAAGTAACTTGCACTGAAATGTCTTTTGAAAAGTATTTCTTGGTGTTGAGGTATCCAAAAAGCTTTAAAGTAAAGTTGTGGTTGAAAAAGATAAGTACTTCAACTTGTAAAATGGGTTTAGGAGGGACATTAAGAAAGTAACTTGCTCTGAAATGTCTTTTGAAAAGTATTGCTTGGTGTTGGGCATTCAAAAAGCTGTAAAGTAAAGTTGTGGGTGAAATGGATGGGAACTTCAACTTGTAAAATGGGTTTAGGATGGACATTAAGAAAATAACTTGTTCTGAAATCCCTTTGAAAAGTATTGCTTTGTGTTGGAGCATTCAAAAAGCTGTAAAGTAAAGTTGTGGGTGAAATGGATTGGTACTTCAATTTGTAAATGGGTTTAGGAAGGACATTATGAAAAGAAGTTGTTCTGAAATGCCTTTGAAAAGTATTGCTTGGTGTTGGAGCGTTCAAAAAGGCAGTATAGTAAATTTGTGGGTGAAAAGGATGAGTACTTCAACTTGTAAAATGGGCTTAGGAAGAACATTTAGAAAAGAACTTGTTCTGAAAAGATATAATAAAGCCTTAAAAAAGTATTGAAAAATGGGGGCTCAGGGGCCTTTAGGACGGCGGGGGGCCCTTTGGGGGGGCCCGGGGGACCCTTTGGGAGCCCGGGGGAATCTTTGGGGGGCCCTGGGGACCCTTTGGGAGCCCGGGGGAACCTTTGGGGGCCGGGGGCTTCCTTCGGGGTTGGGGTAGGGGGATCGGAGCCCTTTGGGGTTGGGGTAGAGGACCTCACGACACTGCTCAAATGGAACTTATGTATTATAACGACCATACTCAAATCCTCTTCTAAAACATCTTCTAAAATCATCTTTTAAAATGTCTCTAACGGTTTCGCCGAAATAATTCCCTAAAATGTCTAAAACGGTTTCGCTCAAATAACCCCCAAACGTAATTTCAGCGTGTTCCTTTTGTTTTTGGCATCCCTGCGCTGTCACATTGGAAATTACTAAGAAACCCTTTCCCGCTTTAATCTCTTCATCTCTAAGATCAAAACATTCACCGGAGTTTCTTGGAGAATTGTTTCTGGGGTAAAGTTTATTAATATCTTTGGAGTTAGACCAGGAGAATTGTTTCCGTGGCAAAGTTTAGTAATATCTTTGGTCTTCATCCAGGAGAATTGCTTCTGGGCGAAGTTTTTTAATTTCTGATAGATGATGTCATGCTTGATTGATTTGTCAAGAAAGGGAATTAATTTGTTGTTTCTAAGGGGAATTATTGATTCACGAAAGGGGAATTGAGGTCATTGACACACTTCGATTACGCAATCATTCTCCCTGGGGATTCCATGCCCATATTTGGTGTACTCGTGGGACTGACATTACCACGTGTTCTCCCTAGGGACTCTATGCCCATATTTGGTGTACTGATCGGAGATACGTTCTTTTGATAACCGAAGTATGTACTGATCGGAGTTATAGGGTCATTTCTACTGACACTCCCCCACAACCCTCAAGGCAAGGGTATTAAGTTTTACCCTGGGGGCATATAAGGTTTTTATAGAAAACAGAGTCGTAGAAACTTCTAAAAAGGCTCATTCGATTGGAAATTCAAAGGGCTATTGCGCTTTTTGACAGTCGAAAGTGATTTGAGGGCAATTAACCCCCCTCTCATGCCCACCTTTTCCCCAAACACATCCAATCAAAATTTTGAGACAGCCATTTTATAAAACGTAGTTTTAAGTTCTGGAAATTAGGTCTTTGAGGATGACAACTCCCCCACAGCCCTCAGGGCAAGGGTTGTAAGTTATGCCCTGGGGGAAAATAAGGTTTTGTATAGACAACATTGTCGTACCAACTTCAAAGAGGGCTCATTTGATTGGAAATTGAAAATTCTAATTCACTTTTTAAGCGTCAAAAGATATTGGAGGGTAAACAGATTCCCTCCCCCCTAAGCCCTATTTTCCCAAATGCATCCAATAAAAATTTTAAGATAGCTATTTTGTTAAAAATAGTTCAAAGATCATGTAACAAAAATTCCGGTGTTGACACAACCCACCAGGGCCTGTCATTGTAAGTTATGACCTGGGGGCATATATGGGTCTTATGGAAGGGATGCTCGTATTCACTACAAAGAGGAATCATTTGATTGGAAATTGAAAGTTCTAGTTCACCTTTTAAGAGTCGAAAGAGACTAGAGGGCCCCTAGCCCCCCCCCCTCCACGCCCTTTTTCCTCAAACCCATCCGATAAGAACTTTGAGATAGCATTTTTTAAAAATAGTTCAAAGACCATATATCGAAAACGCAGGTATCAACACAGCCCCCAAAGGCCCGAGGGCAGGTGTTGTAAGTTATGCCCTTGGGGAAAACATGGTTCTTATTGAAGGGATGCTCGTAAAAAATTCAGAGATGGCTCATTGATTGGAAATTTAAAGTTCTAGTTAAGTTTTTTCGAGTGAAAAGATATTGGAGGGCAACTAGCCCCCACGCCCCTTATCCCCAAATGCATTCAACAAAAATTTTGAGATAGTTATTAAGTTAAAAATTTCTCAAAAGTCAGATAACAAAACTCAGGTGTCGTCACAGACCCCCAGGGCCCGGGGGCAGGTGTTGTAAGTTATGCCCTGGGGCATATATTGTTCGTATGAAAAGGATGCTCGTATAAACTTCTAAAAGGGCTCATTTGATTGGACATTGAAAATTCGAGCTCACTTTTTAATAGTCAAAAGAGATCCGAGGGTAGCTGTCCCAGAACCCATTTGATGAAAATTTTTAGATAGACATCTTCTTAAAATAGTTCACAGGTCGGGTAAGAAAAAATCTGGTGTCAATAGAACTCCCTAGGGCACAGGGGAAGGCGTTCTAAGTTATGCCATTCTAGTTCACTTTTTAAGAGCCAAGAGAGTTAAACTAACCCCCCCCCTCCATGCTCTTTTTCCCCTAACCCGTCCCCTACAAATTCTGAGATAGCCAGTGTTTTGGAAATTGTTCAAAAATTAGATAACAAAAACACCCCCCAGAGCCCACGGGATAGGCGTTGTAAGTGTTGTCCTGGGGGCGTATGGATGCTCGTATTAACTTCAGATGGGGCTCATTTAATTGGAAATTGAAAGTTCTAGTTCAATTTTTAAGAGTTAAAAGATATCCAAGGGCACCTAGCCCCCCCCCCCTTCCGCACACACCCTTTTATCCCCAAGCCCACCCGATAAAATTTTTATAATAGCCATTCCATTAAAAATAGTTCAAAGGTCAGATAAGAAACATTCCTGTCTCGACGGAACCCACCAGGGCCCGGAGGCACGCGTTATGAGTAATGGTCTAGGGACATACATAGTTCTTATGGAAGGGATGCTCGTATAAACTTCAGAGAGGGCTCATTTGATTTGAAATTGAAGGTTCTTGTTCACTTTTTAAGAGTCAAAATAGATCGGACGGCAACTAGCCCCCCTCCCTCCCCCCTCTGGACCTACTGCGTCATTGGCACTTTACTGAAAACCAATTTTATGACAAATATTTTCTTTTGTACTTAATATTGAAAACACGGCAACTAGCACCCCGCCCTCCCCCCTCTAAACCTACTGCGTCATAGGCACTTTACTGAAAACCAATTTTATGACAAATATTTTCTTTTGTACTTAATATTGAAAACAAATATTAAAATTATAGTAACATTTTGAACTGATGAGCTTTCAGCAATTAATATTATCCTACATCAAATATTCAGTTTAATTTATTAGCTATTTTTAAAGTTGTTTAAGACGAATATAGTTTCCCTACAAACAATTGTTTGGATACTGCCGCCTTTCCTAACTGTAAATAAAAACCAAAAGCCTACTGCGTCATTGGCGCATACTGAAAACGGATTATATTACAAATATTTTCTTTTCATGTTCTTAAAGTATTGAAAATAAAAATACAATTACAGTGAAATATATTTTTGAACTGATGGATCTTTCAACAATTAATATAATTATGCATCAAATATTCAATTTGATGTTGTTTATACTTTCCAAGACTGTTCAAGATTCATATAGTTTTCAGTAAAGCGCCAATGACGCAGTAGGTTTTAGACTTTTACAGTGGGAGAAGGAGGTCATACCCAAACTCTTGTTTGTGTGATTTTTGTTCGGTTCAAGCTGGATTTGCATATTCAATTTAAGTTTCAGTCGTTTTAAGATTTATTTATTAATTTACATTAATATCTATTGTATGTTTGTCTGCATTGATTGTTTATTTAATTTCTGTTCGTTTTAAGTTTCATTTATATTTCAATAAGAAAATATTCTTTTTCGTTTTAAGCTTGATATTCATATTCAATCTAAGCATTACTCGCTTTAAGATCTATTTATTCATCTATATTATTACTTGTTGTATGTTTTTGCTATGATTGTTTATTGAATTTTTTCTTATTTTGGATTTCATGTATTCTTTAATAGTAATATCTGGTCTTGTTGAGTTTGAATTTTACAAGTTAATTGTATCTTCTGAGCTTAAGTTTAAAATGGCCTTTACTTTTCTTTGAAAAACTTATTTTTCGGAAAGTTTTTTTTAATTAATATTAAACAAAAAAGTACCTTTGGTTTTGCTTGAAACTAATCAAGTTGATATGCGAATATTAAAGTCTCTTTTATTTGGTATTTCATAGAAATGTCTGATGAAAAGAATTTGCAAGTGCTTTGTGCTTCGTTATTAATTGGAAAGGAATTATGAACTGGGATTTAAAATGAACGATAGGATATTTCGCGGAACATTCAGGGATAGATTTTAATTTCTAAATATCGTATTTATTTTCTTGTCAGAAGGGAACGAAAGATTAAGTTATCTTTGAAATATTTTTGGAAGGAAAGAGTTTCTTTTATTTGAGGGGAAGGAAAATTTAAGTTATTTTGTTTTCTACTCATGGTAAAGTAGAGAGAAAGCAAGTCATATAAAGAATTTTCATATTGGTGTTCTGGCAAATTGACCCAGTGTAAAATTTCCCCTGAAAAGTTCACCCCCTGGAAACTTCCCTCCCCATGGAAAATTCTTCCTGTGCAAAATCCTCCCAGCAGAAAATTCACCCTCCCTCACCCGAAAAATGTATGCATACTTAACAATAACAAATACTATACGCAAACAAAGAGCAAATTTTATAACTTAACAACCTTAAACCTTAGGGGGTCCTTTTAACACCTTGTTCATTGAACAAAAGTTTTTTAGTGCTTTGAATTTTTTTTCAATTGCATACTTTCTTTAAAAATTTGGACAAAAACCAAACTTCACAGTAAAGAGTAAGGAGCTAAGAAAGACACAGCCACCTTCATATAAAGAATAATCTGTTCAAATAGGTTTAAAGTCTGTTCCTTGCTTTCTGTTGCTTTCTGTTGAAAAGCTCTTTTTTATTCAATTTTTGATTGTTTTCCAAATCATAGCCAGGCCTAAACAAGATAGTATTTGAGGTACTGGTCCCTTAAAACCCTGGTTAGTTCCTTTTAAATGTGTAAATCGATAGTTGCACGTTGATTAGTACTGTCCTACGTTTAAATTTCCGATTTCAATTTTGGATAAAATTTTAATATACTTAAAAAATTTTGGTAAAAAGTCCTTGTTAATACTATATCTAAAGAATTTCGGTTGGACGAAAAGGAGTATTATTGTTTGTATGCATGGAAATTCTATGATACTTTTGATCTTCTACATAACTGAAGCCGTCGCAACCTCTACAATAAGATTTTCTTATCGATAAATACATTACATACATTTATTTAATTACATTAAAGTACTTCATATAAATAGAAAAAGAATATTAACATTTAAAATTGCTGAAAACTAGGTTCCTAGCAGTACTTGCCACCCCAAAGAAATTTCTTGACGGGGCTGATGATGGCCTGCCTTGCCTTTTCCACCTCTGTGCTGGTAGATATGGAAATGTAATATTTTAGCTGTATAGAGAAACATTTTAATTAAATCCCCCCCCCCTTACCTCTTTCAACATTTATCTGAAGCCTCATGAAGAGTAAGCAGTTTGCCCATTAGAATGCCCTGTTTTAGGAGTCTACACTATCCCCACCTAAAAAAATGACTGCCCCCCCCCCTTATAGCTAATACACAATTATAGATCACCAAACTTAGCCTAATTTCATTACAAATAAAGCGAATCAACTTGGTTGAATCCAGTACCACCACTGTATGGCATTACTTCTTTTACAACTAGGAAGCCTAAAATATAGTTATTGATACTTTTAAATCAATTAGCTTCGCAGAATCTTAAATTGATAGCAAATTCGTCCTCTTTGGGGTAAAGTCGTAGCTAGGTGCCCTAAATGGCAGAAAACAAGACTTTCCCTGGCCCAATCTGTATGGTCACTTAAAAAAGAACTTTACGTTTGAATTAGCTCCCTCCCAATTATCTTGGACCTTCAGTTTGATGCAATCACCCCTTGGTAAAACGCAAAACAAATAAACATGCATAGACGATGTTTCTTCTGAAAAACAGTTGGACCTTGAAACCTCTATGGTAGGGTTCTCTGATATGATGTATCTAATAAAGGGATTTTTAATACAATCGCATGCTTTTTTGGGGGTGTTTCCGTTTTTTTCAAAAATCAGGCAAATTTTCTCAGATTTTATGGTTTGGGTGGGTAACAATAAACTGAAAGAATTTTATATATTTAGAATCAGCATAAAAAGTTTCTCTCATTGGGCTGTCATATAATCACTTACAATAGATATTACTTTATTAATTTCGACTTTATGCATACCTCAATACTAAGTACTTTTCTAAAGACATTATTCTTTCATTTCGGTGTAGCAATTGTCATGAGAATTCCATTTTTAGTGCTTGTGAATATTGGCCCAAGTTGTTTTTTACTTCCAGTTTTTTATCATAGACTATTTGATGAGATTCTCCTGTGACAAAATTTCTTTTGAACCTGCTCATTTTATTTAGTTGAATAGGCTAATAAAAAGAAAGAGGGTCAATATGACAGCAGGATTGTTAAGTTTAAATTTTGTTTTTCTTTCGCTATTCTATTTTTGTAAATGTCTGAATATATAAGGGATTTAAGTTCGAGGGGGAGAATTGTCCTGGTATGAAACAGGTACATTTTTTATGATCGTTATAAAATCAAAATGTGGTATCTACGCAGGCAGGATCATTTTTTAGCATCTCTACTCCTTCTGTAAACTATTCTAAGGCGTAGGATATTGCATAAAGACAAGTCTACATCCGTTATAATCTACGAAAGCAATCTTTCTGTAATTTTGGTTTGAGTTTCATTTTCTTTTAATATGCTATCATGGTGTCTTAAAGAATTTTTATATGCAAAATTCAATTGTTATCATGAAATTTAAAATAAAATAAATGAAATTTTTTTTCATTAGGCATTTTTTTAGAAACGTATTTTTTAGTTTTTGCTTACTAAGGGGCAGGGGCGAATCTCCAGCTTTTTTATTGGGGAGAGGGGGGTAAGAGGGGTTCATATCCGGATAGTCAAGGGGCATGGGCTATATAATATTTATTCTCTCCAAGTTATTAGGGGGGAAACTGCCCCCCCCCCCAACGACGCCCCTGCTAAGGAGGCTGGGAGAGAGAGTATACAAAAGGGAGGATTGCAAGTTAAGTGTTTTCGACCATGAAGATTATAATGTTACCCTTCCACTCCCAGCCTTTCCACTCCAAAAGATGCCATACAGCCAGGGCTGCATCCAAGATTCTTTTTCTTCAGGGGGGAGGGGGGCAAAAGGATTTTTGGTACTGGTGCATTATACCTAACACACGAAAGAAGTCAAGTTTGGTTAATGCTAATGAAATAAAATAAATAGGATGAATATATAATAGTTTAGAAACAAATTTGGGCTATATATTTGCATATTAGGGGGTTGGGGGGGGGGGGGGGGTACAGCACAGCATATATTAAATACCAGACGTAACCTAGGTACCGATTCCCTCTCCCCCTGAACCCCAAAAACAACAGTTTAAATACTGTAAATTCAATGAGAAACCACGCTTTGGGATTAATTTAGATAGCAAATATCCGCTTTACGGGTCTCTATGTATGCATTCCTTGGACAATATACAGCGCTGTGTTAGGTATAATGCACCAGTACCGGATTTTTTCGGGGGGGGGGATTACAAAAAAAAATAAGACGGATCAAACATTTTTTTACATTCATTTTTGTTACGTTTTTACAAGTCAGATAAACATTTGAGGGGGGGGATCAAATCTCCAAAACTTCTCCCCTGGATACGGCCTTGCATATATGTAATGTGATCAATTTTCAAAAACCTCAAAATTTTCCAATTAAGGTTACCCAAGTAAAAATAAAACCACCCAAAATATGAACCTGAAAATTCAAGTAACCTACAGATCGAGCAAGACTCAAGCGTTCAATCTAACATAGTGAAACAAATGTAGCCAATTCAAACATACATTGTAAGGATCTTTCCCACAGAAAATCTAATAAATAAATCCGCCTTTGTGTCACCAATGTAGGCAATAAATATCAGTTTGACCAAATCTTATATGACAGGCGACTAACAATGTAATTTAAATCTTAAGAGCTTGAAATACCAAACCATCAAGAGATGGTAGAATTTATTATACAAAAAAATTAGTCACTCGAGATACAGAATATTTTTGTATAATCTAATTGCATTGTTCTGGAAACTAAGTTTAGAATTATGTATCTCAATGTAATTAGATCGTATTGTCCTTTAACAACTTTCACAGAAATAAATTATAAGCCTTCTGGAAACTGAGTGACACCTAGCTAGCAAGAAGCTACAGTGTAAAACTTTGTTTTTGTTATGAAAAATTCCAAAGTGATACCTTAAAAGTTATAAATTGTATATAGTACTTTAGAATGGAGTTAACGACGAATTATAAAAGGCACTTGGAGAGAGGCAGTAGCTTTTAACTGAACCACAAAATATTTCTCTCAGGTTTGGCAGTAGCCTGTTAGATAGCCTTGGCAGGAACTAGAAATAATTAAGGAAATGCATGTTGACTGTGGAAAAAAACAATGTTGCTGGTTTTTCAAGACGGGATGCTTAAAATCTGTTGAGAGTTTTTGTTGTAGTTTCTTTTCAACTTTGGGTATTACTCTTCATATGGATGGAGATTTTGCGTGAATTTTGATCTTCTAAGCGACTGAAGCTATCACGACCTCTTCAATAGGGTTCTCTGATGCTTAAATACATTGTATGAATGTTTCAATACACTGCAGCTTTGAATATAAATAGGAAAAAAGAAATATTACCATTTAAAAACGTTGAAAACAAAGCGCCTGGTAGTACCAGCCATCTACCAGTGAAAAGAAATCTCATGGCAAGGCTAATGATACACCGTTTCACCTTACTCCACCCCCCTGTGCCGAATGGCATGTAAGTGTAATACTATATACTACATAGAAAAAGATTGTCGCAATGGAAGGCTTTGTATTGAACCAATAATAAGGGCGTAGACCAAAAATATTACCAGGAATAAAAAGGGGTTGGATATCCATTTCTACTCCCCCCCCCCTGGCTCTTTCCCAGGACTTGTAAGATATTTATATGAAGACTCGATGAGAGTTAGGATATTTGTAAATTAATTCCCTCTCCCCCGTCCACATACAAAATGACCCATCGTCGTTCCTTCATAATATGTGATGCGAATTAAAACATCATTAGATAACATTTTACGAAATATAAGGCTAATAGTTAAATAAATCTTTAAAATAAATGCCAGAGAAATTGTTCTTTGATATTAAGGGGGGTATTACGCCGCAGCACCCTTATTCCGGCTTAGTGTAAAGAAAGGCATATGAATTCCTACCCCCCCCCTCCCATACCCTTTTTATATCTATCTGAAGGCTCACGGATAATTATACAATCTGAGCATCAAAATTTGCTCTTTTAGGCGTCACCCCCCCACCTACCCAATAACCCACCACCGCTATTTCATAAACGCTGATGCGTAATTATACAATATTAAACATAATTAAATTTAAAAAGCAAGTTTTTTTCAACTGAAAGTAAAGAGCAACATTAAAACTTAAAACGAACAGAAATTATTACGTATATGAGGGGGTTCGCCCCCTAATCAATTCCTTGCTCTTTACGCTGAAGTTCGAATTTTGTTCGAATCATAAATCCCTGAATCACAAAGGCCGTTTAATCAGAATAGATAGCTCTTTTGAAAGTACTGAAAAAAACTTTAGCGTAAAGAGCGAGGCCTGATCTGATCACCACCGGAGAAAAAAAAACAAAAAAAAACAAAAAGAAAAATGTATCCGTGATCTTTATTCTGGGTAAAAATTAAAAATTCTGCATTTTCATAGGAGCTTGAAACCACTACAGTAAAGTTTTTCAATATATTGAATCCAACGGTGCGATTTTCATTAAGATCACTCGCCTTTTTAGGGGTATCTCCCCCTCGCTTTTAGTTAAGAGTTTATAGTTTTAGCTTAGAGTCTTAGCTTAGAGTTTTTGTTAGAGTTTTAGTTTAGTTTAGTTTTAGTTAAGAGTTTAGAGTTTTAGCTTAGAGTCTTAGCTTAGAGTTATAGTCAGAGTTGAAGTTTAGTTTAGTTATAGTTAAGAATTTAGAGTTTTTAGTTTTGAGTCTTAGCTTAGAGTTTTTGTCAGAGTTCTAGGTTAGTCAAGAGTTTTATCATTTAGTATAATCTTAGATTTTTAAATAGATTTCTAAGATAGTCCAGTTTTTATTTAATAGTTTATCGCTTTGCGATAGTATCATTGTATATAGTTTTTGTTGAATCTCTAGTTTAGTTATGATTTTTGAGTTCTAGATTAGAGTCTTAGCTTAGAAATTTACTTAGAGTTGAAGTTTAGTTTAGTTATAGTAAAGGGTTTAGAGTTTTAGCTTGGAGTCTTAGCTTAGAGTTTTAGTTAGAGTTCTAGCTTAGTTTAGTTTTAGTTAAGAGTTTAGAGTGTTACCTTAAAGTCTTAGCTTAGAGTTTTATTTAGAGTTCTAGTTTAGTTTAGTTTTAGTTAAGAGTTTTGAGTTTTACCTTAAAGTCTTAGATTAGAGTTTTAGTTAGGGTTGAAGTTTCGTTTAGTCTAGTTATAGTTAAGAGTTTATAGTTTTAGCTTAGAGCCTTAGCTTAGAGTTTTAGCTAGAGTTATTGTTTAGTTTAGTTTTAGTTAAGAGTTATAGCTTAGAGGTTTAGCCTAGAATCTTAGCTTAGAGATTTAGTTAGAGTTGAAGTTTAGTCTAAACTAGCATAACCACAAAATTACACAATATCGCATAGAAATACCAAAACCATAGGTTAGATTAGGTTAGGTTAGGTTAGAGGTTAGGTTTCTCCACGTTTAAGTTAGGTTAGATTAGGTTAGCTTATCATGAGCGCTCATGATAAGCTA
Organism: Artemia sp. Qi Xiang Cuo; assembly: GCF_049724085.1. Lineage (NCBI taxonomy): Eukaryota > Metazoa > Arthropoda > Branchiopoda > Anostraca > Artemiidae > Artemia > Artemia sp. Qi Xiang Cuo. The sequence goes on from NC_142814.1 coordinate 8,446,932, forward strand.
ACCTAATCTAACTGGTACAAAGTCGACTTTGGGATTTTCCGGAGAGTATGGTTAGGTTAGGCTAGATCAAGTTAGGTTAGGTTAAGTCAGGTTAGGTTAGCCTACGTACGCGCGCGTACGTAGGCTAACTTAACCTGACTTAACCTAACCTAACTTGATCTAGCCTAACCTAACCATACTCTCCGGAAAATCCCCCAAAGTCGACTTTGTACCAGTTAGATTAGGTTAGCTTATCATGCGCGCTCATGATAAGCTAACCAAATCTAACCTAACTTAAACGTGGAGAAACCTAACCACCAACCAAACCTAACCTAATCTAACCTATGGTTTTGGTATTTCTATGCAATCGGTATCCACTGAGCGAAATATCTAACTTCATCTTCTGGGTCATGGACTGAATGCGGGTATTTCTCACATTTGAAGTCTTCTAAATTGAATAATGCTATGTTTTTATCACATTTTTCTAGCAAGAGTTTATCAGTTGGCACGTTTCCCTTAACATAAACAGCTTGCACACCGAAAAAACTGCATATTTCCTGAATTTCTTCTTGTACATGTTTTATTTCATAGCCATTTTCATTATGTGCTCGTATGGTTTTAGCGTAAAAGCCATTTCGATTTATAAAATTTAGTGTTGGACCCCATCTGTTTTTCTCGTACTTATACATATTGTATCTGATGTTCCATTTATAGCAATGAATTTCACGTCGTTGATTGTCTAGGAGTAAGAAAGCTGCTTCGAAAATATTGCCAGTTGAGGAATATTTCAGACCAATATATTCCGTGTCAATCACACCAAACATTATTATATCTGAAAAAAAAGTGCTTAAATTAAATAAATATGTAATGATTCTGAAACTCTAACAAATACAGCTCACTTTCATAGAATAAACTGAGAAGGAGGGAGTGTGTTCAAGGATCTCAACTTGAAAACTGTGAAAATGATTGGCAAATCGGTAACGTTTTACATTTCAGCACCCGCTCCTCTGAGTAAATATTTAGAGGGGTGAATTTTCTGAGGAGTAACTCAAAGCATTGTTATACGAGAATTCAGTTTGAATACATAAAAAGAGATTGAAGCAGGGTGTAGTAGCTTCTACCACATTTAGAAGAGCCATGGTTCAATCATCTTGGGGAAATTTCCCGTATGTAAGGAGAAATCTTTGTCGAAAGCAACCTAAACTCTGAAAATCATAGTTTGATTATAATAAATTCAACTTTTCTCAGAAATAAGTCAAAGCATTATTATATGAACGTTCATGTTTTTATTCACATGCAGGCTAGATCAATAAAGACAAATGTTATAGCTAAAATCACTAAATGAGGAAGAAACAATTATTTTTTCTATTTGTCACTATTAAAAGTGTTAACCCCCTCCTCCCTTTTACATAATGCCCTAAATATATTGTTAGCAATTATTTTGAAAATAATCCATTTCACTTCTTTAAAATAGTGCATCACATATTATTGCTTAAAACTTTTTTAATTTGACAACCAAAACAAACCCTTTGGCTAGACCGCTATCGTAAGCAAAACCGGAAGAGGGGTGAAAAAGTAATTATAACTTTGCGCGGAGAGCTTATGTCAAAACATAGCGGCTTAATAGCTAAGAGATAGACAGAAGTTGATAGGCTTACAGAAAGAATAAAATTTATCGAAAAGGTGTTTCTATTTGCGGTGGTTAGGTTTTGAGGGTAAAATAATATATTTACGTTTTGCATTGAGTATAAAGATTGTATGGTTTGTGGGGGGGGGGGGTTGAGGGTAAAGGAATATATTTATGAGGGTAAAGGAATATATTTACGTTTTGCATTGAGTATAAAGATTGTATGGTGGTTACGTTTGTTGGGGTGGGGGGGGGGGGGTTTGAGGGTAAAGGAATATATTTACGTTTTGCATTGAGTATAAAGATTGTATGGTTTTTGGGGGGGGGGTTGAGGGTAAAGGAATATACTTACGTTTTGCATTGAGTATAAAGATTGTATGGTGGTTAGGTTTGTTGGGGGGGGGGGGGGTTTGATGGTAAAGGAATATATTTACGTTTTGCATTGAGTATAAAGATTGTGTGGTGGTTAGGTTTGTTGGGGGGGGGTTGAGGGTAAAGGAATATATTTACGTTTTAGCTGAATATACTGGAGGGTGTCCAAGGAAAATTTGTTTGAAAATAAAAATGCACTTACATGGTAAATTGTGGGTGCCAAGGCCTCAAGCTCATCAATTATGTCAATTGTTCTATCCATTGTGTCACAATACTTTCCGATAATTGAATCACATTGCATGCCCATTATATACGAAATCTCAAGGTCAAATTGTTATGTAAACAAAGTCCTCTGATTGGCTGAGAAGGGGGATCTAACTGTTTCCCGGAAACTCATAACATCTGCATCGAACAACAACAAGAAGGGAGTGACAAAGTTCCTGTTTTTCAAATTCTCACTGACAAAACCATAAAAACATCAAATAAATTGACCAACACACATAACCATCCATGAAAACAGACATAAATGTGACAAAATTCCTGTTTTTTCATTCTCACTGACAAAATCCATAAAAACAGACATAAATGTGACAAAGTTCCTGTTTTTCAAATTCTCACTGACAAAAACCATAAAACATCCATAATTTGATGTTGACATCCGAGAAAAACATCATATAAATCGACCAACACACATAACCATTCATGAAAACAGACATAAATGTGAGAAAATTCCTGTTTTTCCAAGTGAGAAAATTCCTGTTTTTTCATTCTCAGTGAGAAAACCATAAACCACGTGGTACTCGTGGGAGTAGAACCCCTGTTTTTCCAATTCTCACTGACAAAAACCATAAAACATCCATAATTTTATGTTGACATCCGAGAAAAACATCAAATAAATTGACAAACACACATAACCATCCATGAAAACAGACATAAATGTGAGAAAATTCCTGGTTTTCCAAGTGAGAAAATTCCTGTTTTTTCATTCTCAGTGAGAAAACCATAAACCACGTGGTACTCGTGGGAGTAGAACCCCTGTTTTTCAAATTCTCACTGACAAAAACCATAAAACATCCATAATTTGATGTTGACATTTGAGAAAAACATCAAATAAATTGACCAACACACATAACCATCCATGAAAACAGACATAACTGTGATAAAAATCATCGTTTTTCAAGTGAGAAAATTCCTGTTTTTTCATTCTCAGTGAGAAAACCATAAACCACGTGGTACTCGTGGGAGTAGAACCCCTGTTTTTCCAATTCTCACTGACATAAACCATAAAACATCCATAATTTGATGTTGACATCCGAGAAAAACATCAAATAAATTGACCAACACACATAACCATCCATGAAAACAGACATAAATGTGAGAAAAATCCTCGTTTTCCAAGTGAGAAAATTCCTGTTTTTTCATTCTCAGTGAGAAAACCATAAACCACGTGGTACTCGTGGGAGTAGAACCCCTGTTTTTCAAATTCTCACTGACACAAACCATAAAACATCCATAATTTGATGTTGACATCCGAGAAAAACATCAAATAAATTGACCAACACACATAACCATCCATGAAAACATCCATCAATGTGAGAAAATTCCTGGTTTTTCAAGTGAGAAAATTCCTGTTTTTTCATTCTCAGTGAGAAAACCATAAACCACGTGGTACTCGTGGGAATTTTTTAAAAAAAGTGTCCGGATCGGGATTCGAAGGGGTATTGTACTCGTCGGATCAATAGGGGCCATTCTACTGGCAGCACCACTCTATGATAGCTAGAAATATCATTGAAACATTTAAAAAAGCTAATTCGATTCAAAATTAAAAGTTCTAGAGTCCTTTCTAAGAGTAAAACGGGATTGGAGGGCAATCAGCCCGTCTCTCAAGTTGATTTATTTCCCAAACATATCTAGTCAAAATTTTGAGATAACTATTTTATTCAGCATAGTAAAACAGTCCAGTGACTATGTCTTTAGGGATATTGAGTATGTCAAACCCCACAACTATGCCAAACTATGTATTCTTATATAAAAAAAAACGAAAAGATATAATTTTTTTTTTTTTTAATGAAAATGACTTTGTCAATAAAAAAACAAACAGAAATTAATGTGAAAAAAAAACCTTTCCCACTAAACAACCTTTACAAAGAAAAGTAAAGACCTCCACCTAACCAAAAAGAAGCAGAAATGAAGTCAAATAATCATCCAAGCGTAAAGCTATCAAAAATCACTATCAAAAAAAAAGTGAAACTCAAAATGAACAGAAATTAGAATCAATAGCAGGGCTGATAACCCCTATGCCTTCTCAAGACCAGAACATAATTTGCGCTTTACTGAAAACAAAATATGTTTAAATGTTTTTAATAGTCAAAAGTGATTGAAGTAAAGAAAGCCTAAAAGAACGATGTTGGCGCAATTTATATTTTTTTTTCTTGGTTTTAGACCAGGCCACTTCGTATCGAAGGAGTTGTCGTAGAAAATTCGAAAAGGAATCATTCGATTGGAAATTAGAGTGGCTTGTGCCCTTTTTATAGTCGAAAGTGATTTCAGGGCAACTATCCCCCCCGCGCCCATCATTCCCCCAAACATATCCAATCAAAATTTTGAGATAGTCATTTTGTACAGCGTATTTGATTTCCAGATAGAAAATATGTTTTTGAGGAGGACACTCCCCAACAACCCTCGGGGCAAGGGTCTCAAGTTAGGCCCTGGGGGCAAATAAGAACGATGTTGGCACAATGTAATATTTAATATTTTTTACTATAGAGCAGGGCACTTCGTATCAAAGAATTTGTCGTAGAAACTTCGAAAAGGGATCATTCAATTAGAAATTGGAGTGGCCTGTGCCCTTTTAGATAGTCGAAAGTGATCGGATGGCCACTAACGTCCCTTCCACGCCCACCAATTCCCGAAACACATCCAATCAAAATTTTGAGATAGCTATTTCGTTCAGCGTAGTTGATTTCCAGATAGAAATTATTTTTTTGAGGAGGACACGCCCCCACAGCCCTCAGGGCAAGGGTTGTAAGTTATGCCATAGGGGAATATAAGGTTTTTATAGAAGGCGTTGTCGTAGAAACTTCAAAAACATAGGCTCATTCGATTAGAAATTCAAAGGGCTAGTGCCCTTTTTAATAGTCAAAAGTGAGCCATTTTAAAAGTATAGCCATTTTATTCAATGTAGTTTTAAGTTCTGGAAATTTGGTCTTTGAGGGTGACAGCCCCCCCCCCCATAGCCCTCAGGGCAAGGGTTGTAAGCTATGCCCTGGGGGCCGGTAAGGTGTTTATCGAAAGTGTTGTAGTAGAAGCTTCAAAAAGGGCTCAGTCGATTGGAAATTGAAATGGCTAGTGCCCTTTTTAATAGTCGAAAGTGATTGGAAGGCAACTAACGCCACTTCCACGCCAACTATTTCCCCAAACACATCCAATAAAAATTTTGAGATAGCGATTTTGTTCCACGCAGTTCAAAGTTCAGGAACTTATACCTTTGAGCAGGACACTCCCCCCAAAAGTCTTCAGGGCAAGGGTTATAGGTTATGCCCTGGGGACATATAAGGTTTTATTGAAATCTTTGTCATAGAAACTTGAAAAGGGGCTCATTCGATTGGAAATTCAAAGGGCTAGTGCCTTTTTTAATAGTCGAAAGTGATTTGTGTGCAACTAACCCCCCTCTCACGCCCACCTTTTCCCCAAACACATCCAATCAAAATTTTAGATAGCCATTTTATTCAATTTAGTTGAAAGTTTTGGAAATTAGGTCTTTAAGGATGACAAACCCCACCTCCCTCAGGACAAGGATTGTAAGTAATGCCCTGGGGCCATATAAGGTTTTTTATCGAAAGCGTTGTCCTAGAAACTTCAAAAGGGCTCATTCAATCGGAAATTGAAAGAGCTAGTGCCTTTTTTAATAGTTGAAAGTTATTGGAGAGCAACTAAAGCCCCTCTCACGCCCACCATTTTCCCAAACACATCCAATCAAAATTTTGAGATATCCATTTTGTTCAACGTAGTTGAAAGTTCTGGAAATTACGTGTTTTAGGATGATAACCAGTAAGGGTTGTAAGTTATGCCCCTGGGGGCATGTAAGGTTTTTATAGAAAGTTGTTGTAGAAATTTCAAAAAGGGCTCATTTGATTGGAAATTCAAATTGCCCTTTTTAATAGTCGAAAGCGAGTGGAGAGTAATTAACCCCCCTCTCACTCCCACCATTTCCCCAAAAACATTCAATCAAAGTTTAGAGATAGCCATTTTGTTCAACGTAGTTGAAAGTTCTGGAACTTTTTATTTAAGGATGAAAAATTCCCCAGAGCCTCCAGGGCAAAGGCTGTAAATGATGCCCTGGGGGCATATAAGGTTTTTATAGATAGAGTTTCCGTAAAAACTTCAAAAGGGGCTCATTCAACTGGAAATTCAGAGAGCTAGTGCCCTTTTGAATAGTCGAAAGTGATTGAAGAGTAACTAACCCCCCTCTCACGCCCACCATTCCTCCAAACACATCCAATCAAAATTTCAGATAGCCATTTTGTTCTACGTTGTAGAAAGTTCTGGAAATTAGGTCTTTGGGAATAACACCCCCCGGCCCTTAGGGCAAGGGTTATAAGTTATGCCCTGGGGGCATATAAGGTTTTTATTGAAATCTTTGTCGTAGAAACTTAGGGGGGAATATGGGATCGTTCTAAGCCCCAGTATTTTTCCAATTTTGTAGTACAATATGTAAATGCGTTGTTATCTACTGCTTCTGATACATGCAGGCCTATCTCTTACAGTTAAGTGCTAGTTAAGGAATTATTTTGGAGGGGGTTTGATATTAAAAAAAAGAAGGCAAGGACATATACGAAACTATATTGCCGAGATCCAGAAAGTAGCAGGCCCAAATTTGCTGCGTACTCAAGAAATGCGCGCACGCATATCATCAACAGGGTTGCCACCGTTGGTGATTTTTGGCTTTTTGAAAATTTCGTGCAATTGGCTGCCAGTTACTCGACATAAATACCACTATCCTAATTGCTTTACTTGGTAAATATGGATGTATTTGATATACTAAAGTTTTTCACCACTAATATCTTTTTTGATAAATTTTACTAAAGGAAAATAGTGATTTTTTTCCTTTGGTGACAATCCTGACCGTCACTGTTACGCCTAAATGTCGTATCTGATATTTTTATACTTCTATGGTAATTACCAAAACTCGCTAGCTAAGCTGAAGGCTCGTATAATTGAAACCTTTGTACAATTTGGGGTTTGACTATAAAATTTGATTGAAAAGACAGTGAAATGGTGTCGGCATAGTTTTCAATCAAAGCGGGTTGCACCATAGGAAACTCCCAAAGCGGCCAAATTGATCAAGATATTTCTTTTGCACTGATTTAAAGCGTTTTCCTAGCAGGAAGGCTAGAACACTTTTAGGGACTGCCCTTTCCTTAACTTGAAAAATTATGTTCCATTTAATCGAAAAGAATTCACACTTTCTAATTATGGAAGTTTAATTATAACTGAATATCTCTACCTCCGTCACAAAATTAGAGACGTTAAAAGTTTTTTTTCTTTTTTTAATTTCAAGGTAAGTAGCCTAGGAGTCGGATTTTAATTTTCTTTAATGTAGACAGTGGCGGATCCAGGGCCCCCCCCCTAGCGTAGTCTAAAGTAGTGTAATTTACTTAATTAACTGAAGTTTGCGTTAATTAAACTTGTTCCTGGCGCAAGTTTATCATATCAACCCATTTCCCCCCCCCCTAATTTTTTTTATCGGATCAACCTATTTTGCCCCCCCCCAAAAAAAAAAAAATTCCTGGATCCGCCCCTGAATGTAAATTGGGAGAATCGATCTACGAGATCACAATTAATCGTTTTTTTTTATCTTCCCTTTGAATGCAGTTAAGCGAACAGTTATTGGTAATCATCTCAGAAGGCTAAAAATTCGCATGCAATCTATAGGCGTAATAGCGACAATATGTCCTTGGATATAATCTGAACTGACTTTCAGGAATCGAAAAAGTCTGAATAATTTTGTTTCGCCTGATCTACATGTGGTCTGTCAAAAATTGTTATTAATATACATAGCCAAAAGGAAGTAAAAGAGGTCAATGCCAAATTATTATGGTAATCTAAGTTCTGTGTGGGTGATAAAAGCGAAATTAGCCATGAACTTTAATCAGAAAGAATCAGTCGAAATAATTTGTTCTCTTTTAATTCATTGCTTCAAAAGCGTCTTCCCTATGTTTTTCGTTACCACTTCAGGAAGAATTTTAGTTATTATACATATTTCAATTCTGCTTAGTTTTTGGTAGGTTTATTTTTTATTTTCTTTGTGTGGGATAAGGTTTTTGGAATCATTAGTGGTGCCATGTACCCTTACCCATTAATACCAAATATTTTTGTGAAAAATGCATATCCAAAAGAAAGCTACAGGCCCTTCTTCCCATTGCAATGGATAATTTCCCTCTCCTCACGCAAATCACAATGGTGTCAATTATATTTTTTTTTTTTTTATGTGACATTTCCATATTTCTGATACCGAAACAGAAATTATATTTAATTTTAGTAATTCAGGCACGTACATGCTCGCATCAGGCAATGTAAAATAGAATGTACATGTCAAAAGACCCTCCCCCTCACTGGAGTATCATCTGTTTTTTTTTTATTGGATTTAAGTTCTCTTAAATTTTACATATAAACTCCTACCTATGTGTTGCAGATACGTGATCTGTGCTGGATCCGTAAATATCTCAAAATTAATTTTTCTGTGTGTGCCTGGAAAATATTGCAGCAGACGAATTTCCTTTTTTATGCATACTTTTAGTAATTGTTGTTAAAGGAGGGGATGGATATAAAACAAAACTTTTAAATGTAAAAAAGTAAAAACAGGCAATTTACATGAAAATCTTTAAAAAAAACTGTAGGCCAGAGAAACTCAGGCAAGGGTAGACCCAAAAATTTTTTTAGGGGGGGGGGGGTCAAAATAGGTTGAGCCAATAAACTTGCATTAGGAGCAAGTTTAAATAATGCAAACTTGCATTAATTAAGTAAATTACACTACTTTAGACTATTTTAGGGGGCGCCCCCTCGCCCCCCTGTATCCGCCAGTGTACTCAGGTATATATGCACAGTAAAAGTAGTCAAACACACAGAATTTTTAAATAATAGAAATGTTCTGAAAATATCTTGGTTGCAATAAGGCTTACAAAATCAAAAATATATGCCATTCCCTGCAGGAATATGCTAAAATCCCCTACGGAATAATCCCCAATAGACAGGACATGGTTGTCAATTGTTAAAGAAAAAATTTATGGATGATTAACATTTGTCCTTGAATTTTAATGTAACACTTTCAATAGAAACACAGAAATTAAAATTAGTTTTAAAAAACATTTATTGGCACTAGCTTAGTTTTAAACATTACCTTCTAATGCAATAATTTGTAGCTTTTTCAGGTGACAAATAAAACAAAACTTTTAATGTAAGACATTGTTCAACTCAGAAAATTAGAAACAGGACACATAATTGGCCCTGTAGTTCTGTGTAGTTTTATCCACAATAAGGACTTCAGTGTAGCCTGGCATTAAATTCACACAGGCCTATGCACTGGAGGGGGGACAGGGTGGCTCTATAGATGTTCTGTCCCCCTCCTCCTAGAGACATTTCTTACCATGATGCCATCACAACCCTCAAGAGGTCTGGTTAGGTGACTGTGCCCTGAAGCTTGGCAAAATGGTCAAACTCTTTTTATCACAGCATTTTATTCCCAGAAGCCCAGTCAAAAACCATACAAGACAGCAGGTAGAACTTGCACTTGTGCATGCCAGGACAAATTACTACCAGAAACCTTTTCATGCCCTGTTTTTCAGCATTTTACAATTGTACATAATAGTATGTTTGGTAGTACAGCATAGAACATTTAGCCATTGAGCAATGATTATTTGTGCAAAATAACCTTTCTAACTCTTTATTTTGAAAAATACCTTTTTTGGTATTTTCATAAAAAAAAGTTGAGAACACTCAATTTACTGCCCTTAGATATTGAAAAATACATTTTGGCTCTCCCTCCTAACATTTTTGTGAATAGACACCCCTGAATTCATGACTGACCAATAGAAGACACATTAATAAATTTTGACATTTTTACTGGTAGGTGTGATTGGAATGCATTTTCAGTATAAAATGCATGCTACCAGGGGCATCCTGAGGGGGAGGGAGGGGTGGCAACCCCCCCCCCCCCACTTTTTTGGCATTTGGTAAAAATTTTGCCAAAGGCGCAAATTTCAGCAGAAATTTAGCAAAATCCTTGATTTCTGCAGAAAATTCAGCATAATTCAGATAGCAATTTAGTAAAATTCATGAACATTGCCCCCCACCCCAATTAAATGAGCCTTGGGACACTCCTGAATGCTACACAGATCTCTGTTTATCAAGGATATTTTAGGAGGGGGGGGGCACAAAATAGGTTGATCCAAGAAACTTGCATTAAGAGCAACTTTAATTAACACAAAAATGCATCAATTCAGTAAATTACACTACTTTAGACTATGTTAGGGGGTGCACCCCCTTGCCCCCCCCCCCCCTCTGGATCTGCCACTGACCCAAATCAGCTTATTTAGTTATATTTGGACTGCTTACCAAATTTGTAATTAAATGGCCAACTTTTCCTGAATTCATTAATAAAAATAGGGCTTTATTGATTTATCATTGCTAAATTACTGTAATTTTGGCCCTCTGCACACCATTCATCTATCTGTGCCTCTTTAGTACAAGGTCACACTAAGTATATTTCCTAATGTCACTTTCTAATGGTTGATATCATCATGCAATTCTAGTTCACAGCATTTTAAAGTGATCAACTGTCCTTCATAAGGCATACCCATAAAAATTTACCCAAGGGGATAGGGGAGGGGGACAGAAGACAGTCTTGTAAAAATATACTAAGGGAAAATCAGAAATATCTTAATGTTTTGAGAGGTCCAAATCCCTTATTTCTTGTTATTTCATTTTATTTTATAGCATTATTAGACATTATTGCAGATATTACTACTAGTCAAGACTGTATCAAGGGGGAGGGGGTTAGACCCCCCCCCCTCCCAAAAAAAAGGTTTGTCAGACTTGTAAAATAACAAAAATGAAAGTAAACAAATTTTTGATGCTCTTTAAAAAGAAATTGTACCCCCCCCCCCCCAAAAAAAAAAATTATTTTGTAACCTCCCCCTCCCTGAAAAATAAATAATTTCTTTTGACAACCTCCCTCTACCACCCAAAAAAAACTGGATACAGCTCTGCTTCTAGCACTTACTGTACTTTACTTAGGAGAAAATACTATCTAAGATTCAGCAAAAATAATAGCAAAGAAAGGATAGTATAAATGGAGAAAAGTCCACACCAATAGCCTAATTTGAAATACATCAAGTAGGGGTAAATTTTTCATTGTTCATATCATTGACTTACAAATAAAGTAAACATACCACTTGATGCCTTTTATTATGTTCTTTCCAAATATAATAATCATTTTAGTTTGAAATGTAGCAGTAAATTTTTCATTGTTCATATTATTGACTAATGAATAAAGTAAACACACCACTTGATGCTCTTTCAAAATACAATAATAATTTTTGTCAGAAATGAATTTCACCCCCACCCCTATGTATACCAATTCAGGGTATATAGGCCTATTTGCACATAGGGGGGTGAGGGTATATTTTAATTGATTTAAATGAGAGGTAAGTTTAAACTTCGGTTCTGATGTAAATGAGTGGTTTGCTAGGCACAACAAAAGTCATTTTCCTTAGCTACACTAGCCTAGGGAATGTCCTGCTTAAACTTGCATCTTTGCTTTAAAATTGTTGAGGCATGAATACAAAAGCAACCCTCTTGCTATTTAGAGCCATACGCCATTTAAGTCCTTGCATAACAAGGTAGAAGCAGTAGGCTGGTATGTTTTATGAGTAAAAATTAAGGAATCAGTAGGGGTGTGCTACAGGCTTAATCTTGATTCAACCCCCCTGCCATTCATTCTAACTGGCATTATTTGGACTGAATAATGATTAAAAATCAGCTAGAGTAGCTCTATGGTTTGTAATATTACCTATATTTCAGTGTATTTCTAATTTCTTCTGTTTCTTCCATATAGAATTTGAGAAAGAAAGCCAGAAGGATTCTTTCTTAAATCATTTGAAATGTGTAACCAAAATTATTTATTTCATTCCGTCTCGATTTGTTTTTTATTGATTATTTTCATTTCCTCGATTTATTTTTTATTTATAGTATTTCATTTCTTTTCTCGACTTATTTGATATTTTTTGCTGGTCATGAAAAACAAGAACAGAAAACGCGCGATTGAGCCGAATTTTTAGTCGAAATGACAGAATGTTTTAATGTGGAAGAAACTGATTTCTTCAGCTGGCTGATCCAGGCCCATTTGCAAGAATTTATTTGTTTGGGTATCAGTATCTTCTACTTAGAGAAGTAAAACAAAGAAAAAAGAGCGAGAATCATATACCAAATCAAGATGATTTTTGGGGGCAGGGTGAAAATCAGATGGTCCTTTCCATGTGTGTATACCTGGTTGGAACAAGCATGCAAGCAACATTTTTTATCAAAAAACAAAGTTGCCCCCCAGATTTTAAAAAATACATCGTGTCCCCCCTCCCCCCCCCTAAATTTTCGTTAGGATTAAAACAAATATGACCACGCACTGTGGTTATGTACTAAAAAGGTGTCTGCCTGCATTTCGAGCCCATAAATTTTGTTTCCGTAGTATTATTGTGTAATTCACCTCCCGGCTGGAGCAAATTTAACCAAGGATCATTTTAATTTTCTTGACAAATATGCCGCTAAAGAAGAAGCAAAAAGACCGGAAAGATTTACAATCATACCGGAAGAACTGTGGTTCTTCCGGTATGGTTTTTTTGTAATGGTCCACAGATCAGTGTCCTTGGCTCACGCGTCACCGCATGGATAAAAAAATGTGTATTTTGAAATAAACTGAGAAAATATTGAGGAAAAAAAAGCCCTTTAATGGTCTCTGGATTAACAGATTTGAATTTTAGGAAAGAGCTACTCGGCCTTGTGTGTAGCCACATCAAAATACAAAAAAACTGAAACACCAAACTTTCAGCTAGTGAAATAAAAGATGTGTAAACCACAGCCCAGAGGGCTGTGGTTTACACATTAATTACAACCCTTACCCTAAAGGCTGTGAGGGTGGTTGTCATCCTCTAAGAATTAATTTCCAGAACTTTCAACTACGTTGAAAAAATAGCTATCTCAAAATTTTGATTGGATGTGCTTGGGAAAATGGTGGGCGTGAGAGGGGCCTTAGTCACTTTCCCATCACTTTCAACTATTAAAAATTGTACTAGCCCTTTCAATTTCCAATCAAATGAGCCCTTTTGAAGTTTCTACGACAACGCTTTAAATAAAAACCTTATATGTCCCCAGGGTATAACTTACAACCCTTGCCCTGGGGGGGTTCACCCTCAAAGACCTAATTTTTAGAACTTTCTACTACGTTGAAAACAATGGCTATCTGAAAATTTTCATTGGATGTGTTTGGGGGAAAGGTGCGCGTGAGAGGGTGGTTAGTTACCCTATAATCACTTCCGACCATCAAAAAGGGCACTAGCCCTCTCAATTCCCATGCCAAACCTAGCCCTCTCAAAAAACCTTATATGCCCCTAGGGCATAGCTTACAACGTTTGCCCTAGGGGCTGGGGGGTGTTTGTCTTCCTTAAAAACATAATTTCCAGAACTTTCAACTACGTTGAACAAAATGGCTATCTTTAAACTTTGATTGAGTGTCTTTGGGGAAATGGTGGGCGTGGGAGGGGGGTCAATTATTCCCCACTCACTTTCGACTATTAAAAAGGGCAATTTCGATTTCCAAACAAATGAGCCCTTTTTGAAATTTCTACAACAACTTTCTATGTAAACCTTGCATGCCCCCTGGGCATAACTTAAAACCCTTGCACTGAGGGCTCTGAGGGGGTTATCATCCTAAAAGACCTAATTTCCAGAACTTTAGACTACGTTGAACAAAGTGGATATCTCAAAATTGCTATTGGATGTGTTTGGGGAAATGATGGGCGTGAGAGGGGAGTTATTTGCCCTTCAATCACTTTCGACTACTAAAATGGCACTAGTCCTTTCAATTTCCAATTGAATGAGCCTTTTTTGATGTTTTTACAACATCGCTTTCTATAAAAACCTTACATGCCCCCAGGGCATAACTTACAATCCTGGCCCTGAGGGTTGTGGGGGGGGGGGTTATCCTTAAAGACCTAATTTACAAAACTTTCAACTACGTTGAATAAAATGGCTATCTAAAAATTGTGATTGGATGTGTTTGGGGAGAAGGTGGGCGTCAGAGGGGGTTAGTTGCCGTCAAATCACTTTTGACTTTCAAAAATGGCACTAGCCCTTTGAATTTTCAATCGAAACAGCTCTTTTTCAAGTTTCTACGACAAAGATTTCAATAAAAACTTATTTGCCACCAGGGCATAAATTATAACCCTTGCCCTGAAGATTGTGGGGGGAGTGTCCTGCTCAAAGGTATAATTTTCTGAACTTTAAACTGCGTAAAACAAAAGTTTGATTGGATGTGTTTGGAGAAAAGGTGGGCTTAAGAGGGAGTTTAGTTCCCTCAAATCACTTTCGACTATTGAAAAGGGCACTAACCCTTTAAATTTCCAATCGAATGAGCCCTTTTTGAAGTTTCTACGACAGATTTCAATAAAAACCTTATATGCCCCCAGGGCATAACTTATAACCCTCGCCTTGAAGACTGTCGGGGGAATGTCCTGCTCAAAGGTATAATTTTCTGAACTTTAAACTGTGTGGAACAAAATGGCTATCTCAAAATTTCGATTGGACATGTTTGGGGAAATGGTGGGTGCGGTAGGGGTGTTAGTTGCCTTCCAATAACTTTCGACTATTAAAAAGGGCACTAGCCATTTCAATTTCCAGTCCAATGAGCTCTTTTTGAAGTTTCTACGACAGCGCGTTCTATAAAAACCTTATTTGTCCCCAGGGTATTACTTACAACCCTTCCCCTGAGGGCTGTGGGGGAGTGTCCTCCTCAAAAACATAATTTCTATCTGGAAATCAACTACACTGAACAAAATGGCTATTTAAAAATTTTGATTGGATGTGTTTGGGAAAAAGGTGGGCGTGAGAGGGAGCTAGTTGCCCTAAAATAACTTTCGACTATTAACAAGGGCACTAGACCTTTGAATGTCCAATCGAATGAGCCCTTTTCGAAGTTTCTACAACAACTCCTTTGATACGAAGTACCCTTGTATGGAAACCTTTTCGTTTTGGGTCTCATTTATTTATCGATGCTGATTTGCAGTAGTTTCACGCTGCGTAGATTATTTGATTTTATTTTTGCTCATTTTTTGGTTAATGGAGTTCTTTACTTTTCTTTGAAAAACTTATTTTGTGGAAAAAGTTTTTTTAATTTAAAAAAAAGTTGGCACAATGTTTTTTTTTCCAATTGAATGAGCCCTTTTCGAAGTTTCTACAACAACTCCTTTGATACGAAGTACCCTTGTATGGAAACCTTTTCGTTTTGGGTCTCATTTATTTATCGATGCTGATTTGCAGTAGTTTCACGCTGCGTAGATTATTTGATTTTATTTTTGCTCATTTTTTGGTTAATGGAGTTCTTTACTTTTCTTTGAAAAACTTATTTTGTGGAAAAAGTTTTTTTAATTTAAAAAAAAGTTGGCACAATGTTTTTTTTTCCAATTGAATGAGCCCTTTTCGAAGTTTCTACGACAACTTCTTCGATACGAAGTCCCCTGGTCTAAAAGAAAAATAATAATAATAATACATTTTGCCAACCTCGCTCTTATATGCCCTCAGGGCATAACTTAAAACCCTTGGCGCGAGGCTTGTGGGGGAGTGTCCTCCTCAAAAAAATATTTTCTATCTGGAAATCAACTACGCTGAACAAAATTGCTATCTCGAAATTTTGATTTTGTGGGTGTGGGGGAAGGAGGGCCGTGGGGGGGGGCTAGTTCCCCTCCAATCACTTTCGACTATTAAAAAGGGCACTAGCCCCTCCAATTTCCAATTGAATGAGTCCGTTTAGAAGTTTCTACGACAACTCCTTCGATACGAAGTGCCCTGGTATGGAAACAAAAAAAAAATCATACATTATACCCACATCGATCTTTATTAGAAAAATTTCAAGCCTTCCGATCACTTTCGACTATTAAAAGGGGCACTAGGCCTTTCGATTTGCAATCGAATGAGCCCTTTTTGAGTTTCTACCATAAAACTTACTATAAACACCTTATATGCCCCCAGGGCATAAATTACAATTCTTACCCTAAGGGCTGTGAGGGTGGTTGTCATCCTATAAGACACAATTTCTAGAACTTTCAACTACGTTAAACAAAATGGCTATCTCAAAATTTTAATTGAATGTGTTTGGGAAAATGGTGGGCGTGAGAGGGACGTTAGTCACTCTCCCATCACTTTCAACTATAAAAAAAGGCACTAGCCCTTTCAATTTCCAGTCAAATGAACCCTTTCGAAGTTTCCAGGACAACGCTTTCAATAGAAAACCTTATATGCCCCCAAGGCAAAACGTACAACCCTTGCCCTGAGGGCTGGGGGGAGGGGCGTCATCCTCAAAGACCTAATTTCTAGAACTTTTTACTACGTTGAACACAATGGCTATCTGAAAATTTTCATTGGATGTCTTTGGGGGAATGGTGCGTGTGAGAGGGTGGTTAATTACATCCAATCACATTTGACTATTCAAAAGGGGACTAGCCCTCTCAATTCCCAATTGAATGCGCCCCTTTTGAAGTTTTTACGACAACTCTATCTATAAAAACCTTATATGCCTCCAGGGCATAACTTACAACCTTTTCCCTGGGGACTCTGAACTTTAAACTGCGTGAAACAAAATGGCTATCTAAAAATTTTGATTGGATGTGTTTGGGGAAAAGTTGGGGTGAGAGCGGGTTTAGTTGCCCTCAAATCACTTTCGACTACTAAAAAGGGTACTAGCCCTTTAAATTTAAAATTGAATGAGCTTTTTTTCAAGTTACTACGACAAAGATTTCAATAAAAACCTTATATACCCCCATGGCATAACCTATAACTCTTGCCCTGAAGACTGTTGGGGGAGTGTCCTGCTCAAATGTATTATTTCCTGAACTTTAAACTGCGTGGAACAAAATGGCTATCTCAAAATTTTGATTGGATATGTTTGGGGAAATGATGGGCGCGGAAGGGGTATTAGTTGCCTTCCAATAGCTTTCGACTATTAAAAAGGGAAGTAGCCATTTCAATTTCCAATCGAATGAGCCCTTTTTGCAGTCTCTACGACAACGCGTTCTACAAAAAACCTTATATGCCCCCAGGACATAACTGACAACCCTTGCCCTGACGACTGTGGGGGGGGGGGTTGTCATCCTCAAAGACCTAATTTCCAGAACTTAAAACTACGTTGAATAAAATGGCAATCTCAAAATATTGATTGGATGTGTTTTTCAGGAAATGGTGGGCGCGGAAGGGGTGTTAGTTGCCTTCCAATCACTTTCAACTATTAAAAAGGGCACAAGCCAATCCAATTTCTAATTGAATGAGCCCTTTTCGAAGTTTCTACGACAACTTTTTTGATACGAAGTAAACTCTTCTAAAGGGAAAAAATAATAAATAATACACTCTGCCAACATCGTTCTTATATGCCCTCAGGGCATAACTTAAAACCCTTGGCGCGAGGCTTGTGGGGGAGTGTCCTCCTCAAAAAAATATTTTCTATCTGGAAATCAACTACGCTGAACAAAATTGCTATCTCGATATTTTGATTTTGTGTGTTTGGGGGAAGGATGGACGTGGGGGGGGGTTAGTTGCCCTCCAATCACTTTCGACTATTAAAAAGGGCACTAGCCCCTCCAATTTCCAATAGAATGAGCCCTTTTCGAAGTTTCTATGACAACTCCTTCGATACGAAGTGCCCTGTTATGGAAACAAAAAAAAAATCATACATTATACCCACATCGATCTTTATTAGAAAAATTTCAAGCCTTCCGATCACTTTCGACTATTAAAAGGGGCACTAGGCCTTTCGATTTGCAATCGAATGAGCCCTTTTTGAGTTTCTACCATAAAACTTACTATAAACACCTTATATGCCCCCAGGGCATAAATTACAATTCTTACCCTAAGGGCTGTGAGGGTGGTTGTCATCCTATAAGACACAATTTCTAGAACTTTCAACTACGTTAAACAAAATGGCTATCTCAAAATTTTAATTGAATGTGTTTG
Source organism: Artemia sp. Qi Xiang Cuo (assembly GCF_049724085.1). NCBI lineage: Eukaryota > Metazoa > Arthropoda > Branchiopoda > Anostraca > Artemiidae > Artemia > Artemia sp. Qi Xiang Cuo. Next base: position 8,465,179 of record NC_142814.1, read on the forward strand.
GGAAAATGGTGGGCGTAGAGGGACGTTAGTCACTCTCCCATCACTTTCAACTATTAAAAAAGGCACTAGCCCTTTCAATTTCCAGTCAAATGAACCCTTTCGAAGTTTCCAGGACAACGCTTTCAATAGAAAACCTTATATGCCCCCAAGGCAAAACGTACAACCCTTGCCCTGAGGGCTGGGGGGAGGGGCGTCATCCTCAAAGACCTAATTTCTAGAACTTTTTACTACGTTGAACACAATGGCTATCTGAAAATTTTCATTGGATGTCTTTGGGGGAATGGTGCGTGTGAGAGGGTGGTTAATTACATCCAATCACATTTGACTATTCAAAAGGGCACTAGCCCTCTCAATTTCCAATTGAATGCGCCCCTTTTGAAGTTTTTACGACAACTCTATCTATAAAAACCTTATATGCCTCCAGGGCATAACTTACAACCTATTCCCTGGGGGCTCTGAACTTTAAACCGCGTGAAACAAAATGGCTATCTATAAAATTTGATTGGATGTGTTTGGGGAAGAGATGGGCTTGAGAGGGAGGTTAGTTGCCCTCAAATCACTTTCGACTATTAAAAAGGGCACTAGCCCTTTAAATTTAAAATTGAATGAGCTTTTTTTCAAGTTACTACGACAAAGATTTCAATAAAAACCTTATATACCCCCATGGCATAACCTATAACTCTTGCCCTGAAGACTGTTGGGGGAGTGTCCTGCTCAAATGTATTATTTCCTGAACTTTAAACTGCGTGGAACAAAATGGCTATCTCAAAATTTTGATTGGATATGTTTGGGGAAATGATGGGCGCGGAAGGGGTATTAGTTGCCTTCCAATAGCTTTCGACTATTAAAAAGGGAAGTAGCCATTTCAATTTCCAATCGAATGAGCCCTTTTTGAAGTTTCTACGACAACGCGTTCTACAAAAAACCTTATATGCCCCCAGGGCATAACTTACAACCCTTGCGCTGAGGACTGTGGGGGGGGGGGGTTGTCATCCTCAAAGACCTAATTTCCAGAACTTAAAACTCCGTTTAACAAAATGGCTATCTCAATATTTGGATAGGATGTGCGTTAGGAAATGGTAGGTGTGGATGGGGTATTAGGCACCCTACAAACACTTTCGACCATTAAGAAGAGCATAAGCCACTCCAATTTCTAATTGAATGCCCTTTTCGAAGTTTAGACGACAACTTTTTTAATACAAAGTAAACTCTTCTAAAGGGAAAAAATAATAAATAATACACTCTGCCAACATCGTTCTTATATGCCCTCAGGGCATAACTTAAAACACTTGCCCTGAGGGATGTGGGGGAGTGTCCTCCTCAAAAACACATTTTCTATTTGGAAATCAACTATGCTAAACAAAATGGCTATCTGAAAATTTTGATTGGATGTGTTTGGGGGAATGATGGGCGTGGGAGGGGCTAGTTGCCCTACAGTCACTTTCGATTATTAAAAGGGGCACTAGCCACTGCAATTTCCAATTGAATTAGCCCTTTTCGAAGTTTCTACGACAACTGCTTCGATACGAAGTGCCCTGGTATGGAAACCAAAAAAAAAAAAAAAAATACGTTGTACCAACATCGTTCTTTACTTAGGCAGCGCTTAAGTAAAGTTATTTTAAGTTATTTGTCGATGCTTATTTGCGGTAGTATCACGCTTCGTAGAAAAATTTGATTTTATGTTTGCTCATTTTTTGTTTAATGGAGTTCTTTACTTTTCTTTGAAAAACTTATTTTGTGGAAAAGTTTTTTTTAATTTAAAAGAAGTCGGCACAATGTATTATTTTTTTTTTTTCCAATTGAATGAGCCCTTTTCGAAGTTTCTACGACAACTTCTTCGATACGAAGTGCCCTGCTCTAAAGAAAAAAATAATAATAAATAATATATTGTGCCAACACAGTTCTTATATGCCCTCAGGGCATAACTTAAATTCCTTGTCCCGAGGGTTGTGGGGGAGTGTCCTCCTCAAAAATATACTTTCTATCTGGAAATCAAGTACGCTGAACAAAATGGCTGTCTCAAAATTTTGATTTTATGTGTTTTGGGGAATGATGGGCGTGTGGGTGGGGGGGGGGGGGGTAGTTGCCCTCCAATCACTTTGGACTATTGAAAATAGGCACTAGCCACTCCAATTTCCAATCGAATGAGCAAATTTTGAAGTTTCTACGAAAACTCCTTCGATACGAAGTGCCCTGGTATGTAAAAAAAATAAAAAAAATCATACATTATACCCACATCGATCTTAACTATACAAATTTAATCCTTCCGATCACTTTCGATCATTAAAAAGGTCAATAGGCCTTTCGATTTCCAATCGAATGAGCCCTTTTTGAGTTTCTACGATAACGCTTTCTATAAACACCTTATATGCGCCAAGGGCATAAATTACAATCCTTACCCTAAGGGCTGTGAGGGTGGTTGTCATCCTCTAAGACATAATTTCAAGAAATTTCAACTTCGTTGAACAAAATGGCTATCTCAAACTTTTGATTGGATGTGTTTGGGAAAATGGTGGGCGTGAGAGTCACTCTCCCATCACTTTCAGCTATTAAAAAAGACCCTAGTACTTTCAATTTCCAATCAAATGAGCCCTTTTGAAGTTTCTAGGATAACATTTTCAATACAAACCTTATATGCCCCCAAGGCATAACTTACAACCCTTGCCCTGAGGGCTGGGGGGAAGGGGGGTTGTCATCCTCAAAGACCTAATTTCCAGAACTTTCTACTTCGTTGAACAAAATGGCTATCTGAAAATTTTCATTGGATATGTTTGAGGGAATGGTGCGTGTGAGAGGATTGTTAGTTACCCTCCAACCACTTTCGACTATTAAACAGGGCACAAGTCCTCTGAATTCCCAATTGTATGAACCCCTTTAGAAGTAATTACGACAGCTCTGACTATAAAAACCTTATATGCCCCCAAGGCATAACTTTCAAAATTTTCCCTGCGGACTCTGGGGGGTTTTTCATCCTTAAATATATAATTTCCAGAACTTTCAACTACGTTGAACAAAATGGATATCTCTAAACTTTGATTGAATGTGTTTGGGGAAATAATGGGCTCGGGAGGTTGGTCAATTATTGTCTACCCACTTTCGACTATTAAAAAGGGCAATTTCAATTTCCAAACAAATGAGCCCTTTTTTAACTTTTACAACAACTTTCTATATAAACCTTATATGCCCCCAGGGCATAACTTTCAACCCTTGCCCTGAGGGTTGTGAAGGGTTGTCATCCTCAAAGACCTAAGGGACAGAACTTAAAACGACGTTGAATAAACTGACTATCTCAAAATTCAAATTGGATATGTTTGGGGAAATAATGGGCGTGATAGGGGGGCTAGTTGCCTTCCAATTACTTTCGACTATTAAAAAGGGCACTAGCCCTTTGAATTTCCAATCAAATGAGTCCTTTTTGAAGTTTCTACGACAACGCCTTCTATAAAATCTTATATGCCCCCAGGACATAGCTTATAACCCTTGCCCTGAGGGCTGTGGGGGAGTGTCCTCCTCAAAAACATAATTTCTTTCTGGAAATCGACTACGCTGAACAAAATGGCTATCTCAAAATTTTGATTGGACGTGTTTCGGGAAATGGTGGGCGTGGAAGGGGTGTTAGTTGCCTTCCAATCACTTTCGACTATTAAATAGGGCACACGCCACTCCAACTCCCAATTGAATGAGCCCTTTTTGGAGTTTCTACAACAACTTCTTCGATACAATGTGCCCTGGTCTAAAGAAAAAAAAAATACATTTTGCCAAACATAGTTCTTATGTGCCCTCAGGGCATAGCTTAAGTCTCTTGTCCTGAGTGTTGTGGGGGAGTGTCCTCCTCGAAAACATATTCTCTATCTGGAAATCAACTACGCTGAACTAAATGGCTATATCAAAATTTTGGTTGGATGTGTTAGGGGGAATGATGGGTGTGGGGGGGGGGGGGCTAGTTGCTATCCAATCAATTTCGTCTATTAAAAAGGGCACTCGCTACTCCAAATTCCAATCGAATGAGCCCTTTTCGAAGTTTCTACGAAAACTTCTTCAATCCGAAGTGCCCTGGTATGAAAAAAATAATAATAATACATTGTGCCAACATCGTTCTTTACTTAGGGAGCGCTATGGGGCTGCCTATGATTATTTATTATATATTACTTGTTTCCAGAGGCCCTTCATATGGAAGGGGTCGTCGTAGAAACATCAAAGGGGGCTCATTCGATTGGAAATCGAGAGTTCTAGTGCCCTTTAAAGGGTCAAAAGTGATTGAAAGGCAACTAACACCTCTTCCACGCCCACCAGTTCTCTAAACACATCCAATCAAAATTTTGAGATAGCCATTTTGTTCAACCTAGTTGATTTCCAAATAGAAATTATATTTTTGAGGAGGACACTCCAGCAGGAGTTGTAAGTTATGCCCTGGGGGCACATAAGGTTATTATAAAAAACTTTGTCGTAGAAACTTCGAAAAGGACTCATTTGATTGGAAATTCAAAGGGCTAATGTCCTTTTTAATAGTCGAAAGTGATTGGAGGGAAACTAGACCCCCTTTCACGCCCACCAGTTCTCCCAACATATCCCCTCAAAATTTTGAGATAGCCATTTTGTTCAACGTAGTTGAAATTCAGGAAAGTAGGTCTTTGAGGATAACAACCCCCCCCTCCACCAGCCCTCAGGGCAAGGTTTATAAGTTATGCCCTGGGGGCATATAAGGATTTGTATAGAAAGCGTTGTCGTAGAAACTTCAGCAAAGGCTCATTCAATTGGAAATTTAAATGGTTAGTTCTCTTTTTAATAGTCGAAAGGGATTGGAAGGTAACTAAAACCCCTTCCACGCCAAATATTTCCCCAAACACTTACAATCAAAATTCTAATATAGCCATTTTGTTCAACGTAGTTGAAAGTTCTGGGAATTATATGTTTGAGCAGAACACTCCCCCCACAGTCTTCAGGGGCAAGGGTATATATGCCATGGAGGCATATATGGCTCTTATGGAAGGAATGCTCGCTTAAACTTCAGAGAGAGCACATTTGATTGGAAATTGAAAGTTCTAGTACACTTTAAAGCGTCAAAAGATATTGGAGGGTAACCACCTTCCCCCCCTTCCAAACCCATTTCCCCAAATTCAGCCAATAAAAATTCTAAGATAGCTATTTTGTTAAAAATAGTTAAAAGATTCCGGTGTCGACAGAACCCCCCAGGGCCCGAGGGCAGGAGTTGTAAGTTAGGCCCAGGGGGCATATATGGGTCTTATGGAAAGGATGCTCGTATTAACTTCAAAGAGGGCTCATTTGATTGGAAATTGAAAGTTCTAGTTCACTTTTTAAAACTCAAAAGAGATTGTAGGGTATCTAGCCTCTCCCCCTCCAGGCCCTTTTTTCCTCAAACCCAACCAATTAGAACTTTGAGATAGCTTTGTTTTTTAAACAGTTCAAAGACCATATAACGAAAACTTCGGGGTCGACACAGTTCCCCAGGCCCCAGGGGAGGTGTTTTAAGCTATGCCCTGGGGGAATGTATGGTTCTTATTGAAGGAATGCTCGTAAAAACTTCAGAGATGACTCATTTGATTGGAAATTGAAAGTTCTAGTTCCGGTTTTTAGAGTCAAAAGAGATTGGAGGGCAACTATCCCCCCCCCCCGCCCCTTTTTCCCCAAATGTATCCAATACAAATTTTGAGAGAGCCATTAAGTTAAAAATTGCTCAAAAGTCAGATAAAAAAAAGCTCAGGTGTCGTCACAACCCCCAGGGCCGGGGGAAGGTGTTGTAAGTTATGCCCAGGGCATATATTGTTCTTATGAAGTGATGCTCGTATAAACTTCAAAGAGGGCTCATTTGATTGGAAATTAAAGTTTTAGTTCACTTTTTAAGAGTCAAGAGAGTTAAGGTCAACTAGCCCCCCTCATGCTCTGTTTTCCCCAAACCCATCCGCTACAAATTTTGAGATAGCCATTTTCTTGGAAATTGTTCAAAATTAGATAACAAACCCCACACCCCCCCCCCAGGGCCCAGGGCAGGCGTTGTAAATATTGCTCTGGGGGCATATGTGGTTCTTATGGAAGGTATGCCCGTATAAACTACGTAGAGGGCTCATTTGATTGGAAATTGAAAGTTGTAATTCACATTTTAAGAGTCAAAAGTGATCAGAGGGCAGATAGTCTCCCCTCCCCCCCCCCCCACACTCCAATTTTTTTTCTCAGAGGTACTTCATAAAGAAGGGGTCGTCGTATACATTGCAAGGGGGGCTCACTTGATTGAAAATTGAGAGTTCTAGTGCCCTTTTTAAGAGTCAAAAGTGATTGTAGGGTAACTAGCTCCCCCTCCAAGCTCTCTTTCCCCAAATATATCTGATAAAAAATTTGATGTAGCCATTTTGTTAAGAATAGTTCAAAGGTCATATAACAAACACTCCTTGACGTATGGCCATTCCGTTTAAAATAGTTCAAAGGTCAGATAAGAAACACTCCTTTGTCGACGCAACCCCCCAGGGCACGGGGCAATTATTGCTCTGGGGGCATGTACGGTTCGTATGGAGGGTATACTCGTATAAAATTTGGAAGGGGCTCATTTGATTGAAAAATTGAAAGTTCATATGATTGGAAATTTAATGTTCTCGGTCACTTTTAAGAGTCAAAAGAGATTGGAAGGCAACTAGCCCCCATCTCCACGCCTTATTTCCCTCAAATCCATCCGATAAGAACTTTGAGAGAGCTATTTTTTGAAAAATAGTTCAAAGGTCAGATAACAAAAACTCCGGTGTCGACACATCCCCCCAGGGCCCGGGGGCAGGCAATTTTAAGCTATGTCCTGGGGCCGTATGTGGTTCTTATGAAAGGGATGGTCGTATAGACCTCAGAGAGGGTTAATTTAAATGGGAATTAAAAGTTCTAATTCATTTTCTCAGAGTGAAAAAAAAATCGGAGGGCAACTAGCCCCTCCCGCCCTCCACGCTTTTGGGTCTGTCGGATGGATAAACCCATGCGATAAAAAATTCAGGTGACCATTTTGTTAAAAATAGTTCAAACATCAGATATTAAAACTCCTGGGTCGACACAACCCCCCAGGGACCAGGGACAGGCGTTGTAAGTTATATTCTGGGGATATATATGGTTCTTATAGAAGGGATACTCGTATAAACTTCAAAGAGGGCTCATTTGATTGAAAATAAAAAGTTCTAGTTCACTTTAAAGAGAGAAAAGAGACCGAAGGTTAATTAGTCCCCCCCTCACCTTTTTTTCCCTAACCGATCTCATTAAAGTTTTGAGATAACCATTTTGTTTCAAATAGTTAAAAACATCAGATAATACAAACTCCAAGGTTGACTCAAACCCATTTTTTCATTTTGAGATTGTTACTTTGATACCAGTTTGATATTTTGATAAATATTTGATTTCTTTTTTTAAGTTTGATTTTGAAATAAGGAATTTTTAAAAACTTGAATTTTTCGGAATGAAAAACGAACAAAAACTAATTAAAAAACTTCCCAAAAAATAAGTTTTTAAAAGAAAAGTATAGGTAATTTTAAACTTAAGCTCAACAGATACAAATACCTGTTAAAATTCAAACTTAAAACGACCAGAAATCATAGGCAGCGCAATAGCGCTGCCTAAGTAAAGAACGATGTTGGTTCAATAGCCTGACTTAACATACTGATTCTATCATCCTATTGATCCTTGTATTGCTCGACAATCAGCTGTAGATATAGGCTACTGGGTGTCACAAATAGGTCTAGGGAGCAGGAGTTGGATTCATGAAGTCGGAGCAACAGAAATAATGATAGACCCTTTGGAGTCGGAGATATAGAAACACGTAAAGGCTGGAGTCAAGCCAAATAGTCCTAAATACAACTTAAAAGTGGCAATAATAAACAAAATTAATATTGTAGGCTAATTATGGTGAATAGAATGTTTTAAAATTAAAAAAATGTATTTAAGGAGAAACTTATAAATTGAATTTCTGCTGTAAATTAGCAGAAATCTTGGAGTCGGAGTTTTTGCTAAGAATGTTAGGAGTTCAGAGTTGGAGTCGGTGGTAAATTGGACCAACTCCACAACCCTGATTACAATTGTTTGGTGGGGCCTGTTTTACGCAACGAAAAAATCTTAAAAGTTGTACAACAGACAAAAGAAAATCAAAGAAAATTCCAGTTTTCATGTGTGAATAGGAACCAGAATGGAACTAGGAACTAAATGGAACCAGGGGGCAAAACAATTTTCATTTCGATGTCCTTGGCACTTCAACAAAATTGGCCAGGAGTATCAGTACTCCTAGAAAAATTAAAAAATGTATGTCTTTGGTTGACTTTTCTTGCATTTCAGACCCCTTTTTAAGGAAAGGTGGTACCTGACACCACTTTTGATGGTAGACTATGGACGGTTATCAGTTCCTGATTTACATGATCAAACCTGAAAGCTGCTATTTTCTATAGTTTTGTTTTTGGTTGTTTTAGTTTTTAGGGTAGCATTAAATTTTCGTCAGTGTTGTCATTTCTTTGTGAAAGCTACTTTCCAAAATATTGTTTTAGCGTTTACTTTTGCGTCTAATAAGAGCCTTTTTCTCAAATATTGGGATTTCCCCCAGCTTGTATTTAAGAAATTAGTATGTAATATCGTAAAGAAGGACAATAAAACCAGACTGAGTAAGTTCATTCATCTTCAGACATGCTACATGCAACTGAACTAGAAAATGTTGACTGTTTTAACAGTTTTTGCTCCCAGAGCCAGGGGATTAGTTGTCCAACTTAACCCATTCTTATCGTTCCTGCTGTGATAATAGGACGTTTATCTATTACCCACATACACCAAAAAGATGAATAGTGAAGTAAAACATGAAAAAAAGCAGAAAGGGACATAAAAAAGATCAACGCTAACACATGAGTCTATTGGGTAGGCCAGTCAGCTTAACGATAAGATTGTCGTCAAGAAACTTAATCATTTTTTTTTCGTTTTCGATGCAAAAGAGGAAGAAATTTGCAGCAACGGAAATATGAGTATTTAATTCAAATTGGAAGGGAGCTTTATACCAAAACCCCGAACCCCCCCCCCCCCCCCAATTGGTACCACTGATCGGTGATTTTTTTTTTCTTGGGGATTTATGTTCATCCCAAAGCAATTCTCATAGTTATTCAACTTTATTTACGTTTCCCTAGGAAGTTAGGACAAAAAATCCCTAATTTTTTTGAAGGAGGAGATGATAATTAGAACAATGTGTTGATACGGTATTAGTCGTCTTTTTATGGTGTTTTTTTACGTAAGCTAAATAAAAATAAACAGTTATCCCAATTAAATTATCTAAAGTATATAAAGCTGTTTAAATTTTTATTCCTATCCTTAGGTATGCAATACGTTGAAAACTCTGGTTTCTTTGTATTCTGGTTACTTTTCCGCTACCGTGTTATCATGTTAACCAATCAGTCATCTTTGACCCTTTATTCACTTCTATTTTGATTGTTCTAGACATTTTGAGCGTTCTAGCTTGAGAATATGTTTGCGCAATCTTTCTTTGATCTGTGATTTTTCCATTGCTAATCGGATTGAGCCGTATCTGCATTCCATTGGACATGGAACACAGGGAGTGATGTATGGCAATTTTATTTAAAAATGGTTACAGGAAATTTTTCCTAAAGCGCCGTGCAATTTTTCAACAAATACCCTAAAAGGAATCTTTGATTGGAGTTGTCCAAACAGTAAATAAAGACAGAAATAGATTTTTTTTTTTATTATTATTATTTTTTTTTAGGCCGAGTTGGGGTAGTGATCTCCTTTATAAGCTTAGCTTCTAGATTTTGTTATTTTTGGTTGATGAATAAACCCTAATTAAAAAAAACTTTGAGGAGGATATCTAAAGCCTTTTTAACATCCACTAAAATTTGTTTACTTTGTAGCAAGAACCTCAAGGTCATCAATTAGTTCATATTTTGCTGCTAGTTCTTGGAATTGGAAGACTACCAGCTGCCTGGGCGGTTAATCCGCACAATAGGCAAACATTTTTACCAACAAAAAACGCTTCATTGGATGATTAATAGTCAACTTCCTAATAGTTTTACTCTGTAAATGTGGTGGTGACCCTCGAAAGAGTCCAGAATCCGGACTTTACGTCACCTACCATGCTCAAACTCCATAGGTAGAGTTACAAAACATCCTGCAGCTAACTTGAACCAACCAAAAAATTACATCGATTTTACGACTATCTAGTCACAGGAATTACTTATTAGACTAGTACTACCTTCCCTGGATGTAAAAACATATATCCTTGTCCTGCTTTTTGCATGATTACTGAATGTAATGTTCACGGGGTACCAAGCTAGTATCCTTCTAATGTTTGACGTCTTTATTGGAAAGGCGTCATAACATCTAACCGTCAGGAGCACTACCTTCAGAATCACTACAAAATCCGTCAAAATAATCCGTCAGAACCACTAACAGTAACAACATCGACAGTCATAACGTCGACACGTCAGTTCATCGACAGTCACAATCACTACCCGTCAGAACGTCGACAGTCATAACATCGACACGTCATAACATCTAAAAAAATTTTCATAACGAAAATCCGTCAGAACCACTAACCGTCGGAACGTCGACAGTCATAACATCGACACGTCATAACATCTAAAATTTTTTAGATGTTATGATAACCTAACCTAATTATTAAAACCTAATATATAAAAACCTAATGTATTAAAACCTAACCTGAGCAAGGTAATTTTTTCATAACGAAAATCCGTCAGAACCACTAACCGTCAGAACGTCGATAGTCATAACATCGAAAGATCATAACATCTAAAAATTTTCAGATATTATGAAAACCTAACCTAATTATTAAAACCTAATATATAAAAAACCTAATATATTAAAACCCAACCTAGCCTGAGCGAGGTAATTTTTTTTTCATAACGAAAATCCGCCAGAACTACTAAGCGTCAGAACGTTGACAGTCATAACATCGACACGTCATAACATCTAAAATTTTTTAGAAGTTATGAAAACCTAACCTAACCTAATTATTAAAACCTAATATATAAAAAACGTAATATATTAAAACCTAACCTAACCTGAGCGAAATAATTTTTTTCATAGCAAAAATCCGTCAGAACCACTAACCTTCAGAACGTCGACAGTCAAAACATCTAAATTTTTTTTTAGATGTTATGACGTGTCGATGTTATGACTGTCGACGTTCTGACGGGTAGCGATTGTGACTGTCGATGAACTGACGTGTTGATGTTATGACTGTCGATGTTTTAACGGTTAGTGGGTCTGACGGATTTTCCTTGTCGACGAGATAACGTTTAGTTCTTGTGACGGTTATTTGAAATGGTAGCACCCCGTCTTTATTGAGGTCTAAAGGTCGAGGATAAGTGACCTTGTCGCGCTGAAACGCACAGTTTATGTTCTTATGTTTGTTTTGTCCTAATATGTGTACTTGAAATATTTTTTATTCTTTTAGCATGGATTCCAGCGCAGTCTTTTACAATTGATTGCAGAATGGAGTGCTTTGAGAGCAAATGATTCATATAACCTCCCAATCAGTTATTTGATTTAAACTTTTGAATTAATGAATTAAATTTTGCTAGGCTAGGAATGAATTAATGAAACAAACTTTGCAAAAAAATTAAACTTTGCTAGGCTAGGAAGAGTCCACTTAAAATTGACATGATCTATAAGATTTCGTGCTTGCTAAAAAGAAAAAATTATTTGCCCTGATTTATCCTTAATCCGGTCTTTTTTATGAGCAAAATCCGCTTTGTTTTAATTCAGCTTTGGGAGTCAAGTATCTTCTCAGTAAATGGTTAACATTTTAACGACAATTCATTTCTAATTCTTGTGCTTTTTTTCTGTTTTGGCAAAGTAACATCATTAGTATAAAAATTACTTGTTAAATTCAGCATCAATTTCACCGGATTCGGCTTGGCAATGGTTCAGCCACCTGGCACCTATCCTGAACCTAAAAAAAACGGCATTTGCTGCTCTCAGAACAAAAATAAGAAACTGGGAAAAATTGAAAAATAGTACTTGATCATGTGTAATTTTATCTTGTTTCTTTTGCTATTAAAATAGATTTCAACGCCTTCTCATTCCAGCAACAATTAGTTTTCCTCCTCAGAATCCTTGCAGTTGGTTAACTTTATTTTGTATTCATTATTTCGCTGAAACGGTGCAATGATGTTATGCAGTGTATTGCGGACTAGGTGCCATAATGCGACATCTCTTGCCGGTAATGAGGGTTTTACAGGACACATGCTCTGTATAACTAATGCCAGTTTTGGTTATGTTTGCGCTTTGAAAATTAAAATACTTAAATTTATAAAACACTTGATAATTGAGACGATAAAACCTGTGATCGAGGCAACTGAGACGTATGTATTATAAAATAAATCAAAGAAAAAGAAGATTGGTTAAAACTAGAGGAAACTTGGTCGCCGTTCTCAAGAGAAACGATTTTTGGTGTCCTCAGAACAAAAATAAGAAACTGGAGAAATTGAAAATAGCACTTGATCATATACAGTTTTGTCTTGTTTCTTTTGCTCTTAAAATAGATCTCAATGCCTTCTCATTGCAGCAATCGCTAGTTTTCCTCCTCAGAATCCTTGCAGTAGGTTAACTTTATTTCGTTTCATTATTGGGTTTTTGCGGATTTCGTTTCATGCGGACTAGGCGTAATAATACGGCACCTCCTGTCCGTAATGAAGGTTTTACCGGACACGTGCTCTGTATCACTATTGCCATGCAAGCGAGCTTCGTCACCAAATCGGGAAGACTGCGGAGCCTTCAGTTAAGTTGGTGAACGTTGCCCCTGATCCTCCCCCTTCGTTTCTTTTTTCATATTTTTTTAAAGACTATAATATAAGCACCTTATATTATATTAATGTAAGCACATTATTATATCTTAAGGCAAAACTATTTTTGTCTTAAGGGTTATACCTTAAGGGTCTCGGGGCAAAAATTGTTTTTACATTAATGTCGCTGGTACCTTAATACTAATGGTGCAACGTCACAAAAATGGTTCAATCACAATACTACCAACACCGCTAGAATTACATTAGACACAAGGAATAAAATACAATTTCTGGGTAGAGCATCGTAAAATCAGGTACAGGAGCTTCAGATCCCGGTGGTAGCGTTTCTTCGGGTACGATTCTTTGTTTTTCGAGCGATAGATACAATAAACCCAAACAACCGATGTCAGAACAATGGCAAAAACGACAACAATGACATTAATTGCTGCAATTATCGCTCCGTCTTGGACTGAAAGGCCAAATGTCACTGGCCCTGAAAGAAACGAAGTTGTAAGAATAGATAAAACCGAATTAATCTTTCCAATTTTCTTCGGATAGTAGACAACAAGTTAGTTTAGATTTAGCTTGGAAAAATCTCACAAAATATATTTCAAAATAAATATAGATACTTAAAATAAATCTAGCGAATAAGTTCTCACTAAAGTGTACAGAGAAATAAAGGTTACCTAATATATCCAAGGCGCGTTGATTAGTCTACGGGTATATCAGGTCAAGAGGTGCTCGAGGATTATTCTTGATGATCAACTGACCTTTTTCATCCAGATTCTTTCAGTCTCTTTTATGAAGGCCAGTAAACGACTTGCCGAAATAATCTTTTGACGATCAAGAATCACCTGATATATCCAAAGGCAAAACCAATCTCCGAAATATATAAAAACTCAAATAGGTTTTCCTTTCGTAACTTTTCTGTATTCTTAAGTTTCTTTTTTATGGGTACGTTCTTGTCGGCCCTATTCTCTATCTTTTAAATTTTATTGTAAGATGTTTTCATAGCTTTCTTATTCTTCATGAAAGTTGCTGTCGATTTTAAAAGAAATGGGAATTTTTGAAAAGGTTTTCAACGGTTAGAAAGACGGAGTTGTTTGAATCCAAGAAATCAGGACATTTAAAAAAATGTGGCGCTTGAAGCACCACAGAAGACAAACAATAAAGTCTAGGTCATTTGATTATTTTTTAATATAAAACACTTACTTTGTAGTTTTATAGGGTTTAGATCCTTCCCCTTCTTTTAAGGCGCCCTTGAATGGCCAAACATCTCACTTTCCTTGTGGAGCCGGTACGCCCTTTATAAAATCTCATAAACCAGCATAGGGCTGATCATTTTTGTTTCCTAGTGAATTTTGATTGTCGATAGATTTCAATTACCTTACGACACAAACTGTCAAAACTAATTTTTTCTGAACCACAAAAATTGAAAAAAAAAGTTAATATTTTGATATATTTACAATTTTGATTGGATTAAGTTTCTGATTCTGAATGCTTTAAAACACTAATCATTTAGAAGGTTGTTGCTATCATCCGGGAAGTTTTGGTATTGATAGACTACAGGATGTAAATTTCAGAGGAAAAGTTAGATATGGAACGAAAAGTTCCAAATCTGACAATGTAGAAAACGCGTGGAGTAATGTTGGGAAACTAGTTTGTTCAGTAATAGATTTTTTCTTTGGGAGGAAAGTTGAAAACGTATCTTAAATATTAGTCAGACAAGTGGAAACGCTTTAAGCCTGGTAGAAAAGAAGAAGGGTTTGTGCAAGAATTTTTTTACTCATGGATCGGATTAGGACAAAAGGAAAGCGAGGGAAGTCATTAAAGTATTAATTTATAATAAGTATACAATATCGTTACTGAGTCGTGACAGCTTCCTAGTTATTATAAAAACGGTTTGTTTATAAAAGGAAGTATCCTTTTCATGTGCTTTTTAGCAAAGAAGCACTTTTAGCACTATTTATTTTAGTTTTAATAATGATAAGTTTTTCAAGATGATCTGATAAAAGTGAGATTAGTGTGTTGTTACAAAATAATTAAGAAAACTTTTTCACAAAATAAGTTTTTCAAAGAAAAGTAAAGAACGGACTCCATTAAACAAAAAATGAGCAAATATAAAATAAAATAATCTACCGAGCGTGAAACTACTACAAATCAGAATCGATAAATAAATGCAAGCCAAAACGAACAGAAATTACAATAAATAACCGAGTCAAACTCAAAACGAGCAGAAATTGAGCCTTTTTTCAAGTTTCTACGACAACGCGTTCTATAAAAACCTTATATGCCCCCAGGGTATAACTTACAACCCTTGCTCTGAGGGCTGTTGGGGAGTGTCCTCCTCAGAAACATAATTTCTATCTGGAAATCAACAACGCTGAACAAAATGGCAATCTAAAAATTTTGATTGGATGTGTTTGGGGAAATGGTGGGCGTGGAAGGGGTGTTAGTTGACTTCCAATTACTTTCAACTATTAAAAAGGGCACTAGCCATTTCAATTTCTAATCGAATGGACCCTTTTTGAAGTTTTTAGGAGAACACGTTCAATATAAACTTTATATAGCCCCAGGGTATAACTTACAACCCTTGTCCTGAGGGTTGAGAGGGGGTTGTCATTCTCAAAGAGCTAATTTCCAGAACTTAAAACTACTATGAGTAAAATGCCTATTTAAAAATTTTGATTGGATGTGTTAGGGGAAAAGGTGGGCGTGAGAGGGGGGTTTGTCCTCCAACCACTTTCGACTATTAAAAAGAGTACTAGCCCTTTGAACTTACAATCGAATGAGCCTTTTTGAAGTTTCTACGACAACGCCTTCTATAAAAACCTTTTATGCCCCCAGGGCATACCTTACAACCCTTGCCCTGAAGGCTGTTGGGGAGTGTCCTCCTCAAAAACATAATTTCTATATTGAAATCAACTACGCTGAACAAAATGGCTATCTCACAATTTTGATTGGGTGTGTTTTGGGAAATAGTGGGCCTAGAAGGGGTGTTAGTTGCCCTCCAATCACTTTCGACTATTAAAAAGGGCACTAGCCCTTTGAACTTCCAATCGAATGAGCCTTTTTTGAAGTTTCTACGACAACGCCTTCTATAAAAAACCTTACATGCCCACCGGGCATAACTTAGAACCCTTGCCCTGAAGGCTGTGGGGACGTGTCCTCCTCTAAAACATAATTTCTATGTGGAAATTAACTACGCTGAACAAAATGGCTATCTCAAAATTTTGATTGGATGTCTTTCGGGAAATGGTGGGCCTGGAAGGAGTGTTAGTTGCCTTCCAATCACTTTCGACTATTAAGAAGGGCACATGCCACTACAATTTCCAATTGAATGATTCCTTTCCGAAGTTTCTACGACAATTTTTTCGATACGAAGTGCCCTGCTCTAAAGGACAAAAATAATAAATAATACATTGTGCCAACATCGTTTTTATATGCCCTTAGGGCATAACTTAAAACCCTGCCCCGAGGGTTGTGGGGGAGCGTCCTCCTCAAAAACATATTTTCTATCTGGAAATCAACTACGCTGAACAAAATGGCTATCGCAAACTGTGGATTGGAGGTGTGTGGGGTAAAGATGGGCGGGGGGGGGGGGGCTTTTTTCCCGCCAAAAACGTTTTACTTTTAAAAATGACCCTTGCTATTTGAACTTAAATTCGAACGATACCGTTATGAATTTTTTAAGACATAGTCTTGTATAAAAAGATTATATGCCCCAGGACATAAATTATAATCCTTGCCCTGAAGGCTGTGGGGGAGTGTCCTTTTCAAAAACATAATTTCTATTGGGAAATCAACTACGCTGAACAAAATGGCTATCTCAAAATTTTGATTGGATGAGTTTCGGGAAAGTGCTGATATGAAAGTGGTGTTAGTTGCCTATAAATAACTTTTTACTATTATAAAGGACCCTCTTAATTATAATTTCTCGCCGTATGGGCCCTGTGCGAAGTTTCTACAACGACTTCAGTGATGAATTATGCACACGTCTAAAGGAAAAAAAAATAATATATTGTGCAAACATAGTTCTTAAATGCCCTCAGGACAAGGCCGTATTAAGGGGGGGGGTTACCCGGTTTGAACCACCCCCGAAATGTTTTTTTGACTCGTAAAAACGTGACAAAAATGGACATAAACAAATTTTGTATGCATTTTTTGAGGTTTTTTATGTAGCCCCCCCCCCTAAAAAAATTAGTAACCCCCCCCCCCCCCCCGAACAAAAATTCTGGATGTGCTTCTGCCTCAGGGAATAACTTAAAATCCTTCCCCTAGGGTTGTGGGGGAGTGTCCTCCTCAAAAACACCTGGAAATCGACTACGCTGAACAAAATGGCTCTATCAAAATTTTGATTGGATGTGTTTGGGGGAATGCTGGGCGTGGGGGGGGCTAGCTGCCCTCCACTCACTTTCGACTAATAAAAAAGGCACTAGCCCTTTGAATTTCCAATCGAATGAGCCTTCTTTGAAGTTTCCACGACAACGCCTTCTATGAAAACCTTATATGCCCCCAGGGCATAACTTACAACCCTTGTCCTGAAGGCTGTGGGGGAGTGTCCTCCTCAAAAACATAAGTTTTGTTTGAAAGTCAACTAAGCTGGACAAAATAGCTATCTAAAAATATTTATTTGGTATTATTGAGGAAAAGAAGTTGGTAGAAGAGGTTTTAGTTGTATTCAAATTACTTTTGAGTTACAAGGGGAACAAGCCACTCCAATTTCCAATTGAATGAGCCCTTTTCGAAGTTTCTACGACAAGTTATTCGATACGAAGTGCCCTGTTCTAAAGGAAAAAAAATAATAAATAGTACATTGTGCCAACATTGTTCTTATATGCCCTCAGGGCATAACTTAAAACCCTTGCCCCGAGGGTTGTGGGGGAGTGTCCTCTTCAGAGACATATTTTCTATCTGGAAATCAACTCCGCTGAACAAATTGGCTATCTCCAAATTTTGATTGGATGTGTTTAGGGGACGGATGGGCGTGGGGGGGGGCTAGTTACCGTCCAATGACCTTTCGACTATTAAAAAGGGCACTAGCCACTCCAATTTCCAATCGAATGAGCCCTTTTCGAAGTTTCTACGACAACTCCTCCGATACAAAGTGCTCAGGTATGGAGAAAAAAAAGAAAATAAAAAATACATTGTGGCAACATCGTTCTTTACTTAGTCAGCGCTATTGCGCTGCCTATGATACGTGTGTTTCTTATGAAATGCAACATCTTGAAAACTCCAAGGGTTTGACAACTTTAGTTTTGTGGCAAAAAGTGAAGAAAAAAATTGATAAAAATTTTGAGGCAAAGGAAAAAGTAAAATTCTTCTGTTGTCTTATGTATCACAGGGTAAGAAAATTCATCTTCATAGTCTCTCCATCTAACCTAGAATTCTACACAACGGTCACAAATGGTGATGCACCAGAATTGTGTAATTTGACAATAATCAAAATCGTACAGATTTTAGAGTAATTTAGCTCCCTAATAGTCAAGAATAGCTTTAAAACACTAACCTGGTTACATGATATTGTATTCCAAGTATTCATCCGTCGTATTGGTTATGATTGAAATTGTACAGTTAGGCTCACTGGTTTTGGCAATTTTAAGGGGTGAGGGGTTGTATGCAGCTTCTAATTGGTGTAACAGCCCAGTAACTCAGTTTTCCAATGATTTTTATAGCTAACTTACAGGGAAGCTCAGAGACAGAAGGAGCAGTGGCACTTTAACCGTTGTGTTTTGATTAAAATGGCAAAAAGAATCAGATAATTGAGTATGAAATGTCTTTTGCTTTTAAGAACTGTTTCAACCTAAAATCCAGCCTGCAAAAAAGTTAACTTGGTCAAATCTTAGTATATTAATTGATTAAACTGATCCTGGTAACAAACTATACCGTTTTTTTCCTCCTCTATATGTTAAGGGGTTTGAAAATAGTCTACAGTGCCCACAATATTAGAAAATAGATTCATGACAGTGGTCAAGCATGGTTCTGAGGCGTGGACGCTCTGAAAAAAGGAGGAGGATTTGCTAGAAATTTTCCAGAAAAATTGACTACAGATTATTCTGGTATCCGACTGACTGACCGTATTTTAAACAGTAGGCTGTACAAAAATTTTTGTTCAATCCTACTTAATAGGGCTATAATGAGAGAAAGGATAAGATGGCGAAAGGATATGAAAAAAATGGATGAATGAGAGAAAGGATACAAAATATATGTGTTTTAGAAATACTTAGGTGGGACAAGCCCCAAAGTTAGTCGCGAGCCGCTGCTATAAGATAAAAAAAATGATCTGTGGCATCGAGTGTTGCGCAGGAAACTCAGCTAATTGTATTAATAAAAATCCAAATATCATGTGTGTTTCCTTGTCTTATCGTTTTATTTTTTATGTCAGCTCAAAATGAAGAGCCAATGTTTCCCTAAGGTCACAATATTAATTTTTATGCAGATTATAGTTTTGACTAACTTCTTTTCTGCCTTCAAACTTAGCCTTTTCTATCTGTTTTAAAATAAGCAAAACCATTTCACAAGCCCCAAAAATAATTCCTATTGTCACAAAAATCTAGGTTAAATATAAACTTAAGGCTAAATAAGTTTTAACACCACATTTGCAATACATTAAGTTTGATAACAAACAAAACTATAAAAAAAAATCCCTAGGAACCAAAGAGTAAAAGGGTTATATCCAGGCATTTGAAAAAAAACGAAAAGAAAAAGACAAAACAATCGTTTCGGCAAGATATTCTGCCAACCCGTCTGACGTGCTCAAACATAGAATAAAGTTAATATACCATTTGAAAAAAGCAAAAGGTGAACACAAAAAAGGAAGAAATAACAAAAGAAATAATAGTCTTTCCTTTGTTTTGATTTCATTTTTAGTTTGTTTCAGCGTGTCTTCTGTTTTGCTAGGTTTTACTTTAAATTTTTTTTTCATGTGTTTGAGCTCTGACAATGACTTGCCGAAATATTCATTTTTGTCTTTTCACTTTTGTTTTTTCTACAAGCCGTTTTAAGTGCTCAAACGTAGAATAAAACTAATGTGCCATTTGAAAAAAGCAAAAAGTGAACACAAAAAAAAGGAAGAAATAACAAAAGAAAGACTAGTCTTTCCTTTGTTTTGATTTCCTTTTTAGTTTGTTTCAGCGTGTCTTCTGTTTTGTTAGGTTTTACTTTAATTTTTTTTCATGTGTTTGAGCACTGACGATGACTTGGTGAGGTCATTGCCGAAATATTCATTTTTGTCTTTTCACTTTTGTTTTTTCTACAAGCCGTCTTAAGTGCTCAAACATAGAATAAAATTAATATAACATTTGAAAAAAGCAATAAGACAACCAACAGAAAAAAGGAAGAAATAACAAAAGAAAGAATAGTCTTTCCTTTGTTTTGATTTCCTTTTTAGTTTGTTTCAGCATGTCTTCTGTTTTGTTAGGTTTTACTTTAATTTTTTTTTCTCATGTGTTTGAGCACTGACGATGACTTGGTGAGGTCATTGCCGAAATATTCATTTTTGTCTTTTCACTTTTGGTTTTTCTGCAAGCCGTTTTAAGTGCTCAAACGTAGAATAAAATTAAAACACCATTTGAAAAAAGCAAAAAGTGAACACAAAAAACGGAAGAAATAATAAAAGAAAGAATAGTCTTTCCTTTGTTTTGATTTCCTTTTTAGTTTGTTTCAGCGTGTCTTCTGTTTTGTTAGGTTTTACTTTAATTTTTTTTTTCATGTGTTTGAGCACTGACGATGACTTTGCGAGGTCATTGCCGAAATATTCATTTTTGTCTTTTCACTTTTGTTTTTTCTACAAGCCGTTTTAAGTGCTCAAACTTAGAATAAAATTAATATACCTTTTGAAAAAAGCAAAAAGTGAACACAAAAAAAGGAAGAAATAACAAAAGAAATAATAGTCTTTCCTTTGTTTTGATTTCCTTTTTAGTTTGTTTCAGCGTGTCTTCTGTTTTGTTAGGTTTTACTTTAAATTTTTTTTCTCATGTGTTTGAGCACTGACGATGACTTGGCGAGGTCATTGCCGAAATATTCATTTTTGTCTTTTCACTTTTGTTTTTTCTACAAGCCGTTTTAAGTGCTCAAACGTAGAATAAAATTAATACACCATTTGAAAAAAGCAAAAAGTGAAAACAAAAAAAGGGAGAAATAACAAATAAAAGGATACTCTTTGCTTTGTTTTGATTTCCTTTTTAGTTTGTTTCAGCGTGTCTTCTGTTTTGCTAGGTTTTACTTAAAAATAATTTTTTTCATGTGTTTCAGCACTGACGATGACTTGGCGACGTCATTGCCGAAATATTTATTTTTGTCTTTTCACCTTTGTTTTTTCTACAGGCAGAAAGTCGTCCTTGTTCTCTTGCTTCATTGTGTCTATTTTTTTTTTTCCATCACACTTCAATCTGTAACCAAACCCAGAATTCCAACAAATTAATTTTCCAGTTCTCTTAAAGCCTGGCTATTGGGACCCCATGTGAAAATGAAAAAAAAAATTGTTGGTATGTGTGTAACCTGAATGCTAAGCGATGAACATGGGCCAGATTGGGACCCCATGTGAAAATGAAAAAAAAAATTTGTCGGTATGTGTGTAGCGCATGCATGGTTACCGCTACGGAAACAGTCTAATCGTTCAAGGATTTAGGCATCCGTGAACAAGTTCTAAGACGAGAGAGGAAATTAGGAAAATTTTTGGAGGCGCCTACCTCACCTGCCCATAGTCTGAGGCAGGCGACCCAAAACTTGAAAAAGTGGAAATTCTCTCAGATTGCTAAACTGAGCCGATGTAATGAATATATACTATTGGGAAAGTGATTGGAGACGCTGGGCATTCGTGAACAAGTGCTAAATTGAGAGAGGAATTGGGGACAATATTTGGAGGTGCCCACCCGCCCAGAGTCTCGGTCAAGTGACCCAAAAATTTGAAAAAATTGTGAAAAAATGAAATTTTCTCAGAATGTGGGGCTGAGCTTAGGCAACGAATAGGTACTATTTGAAAGATAAAGATGGCTTTA
Source organism: Artemia sp. Qi Xiang Cuo (assembly GCF_049724085.1). Lineage (NCBI taxonomy): Eukaryota > Metazoa > Arthropoda > Branchiopoda > Anostraca > Artemiidae > Artemia > Artemia sp. Qi Xiang Cuo. Next base: position 8,486,948 of record NC_142814.1, read on the forward strand.
AATGATTGTTTGCCTGTTATTTCAAGCAAATTTATGGTCCTATGTCAATTCTATATTCTTGGTCAACCTTCTTAAGACCATAGGCGGGCGTGCCTTGTTTGCCTCTCATTACAGGCAAACTAAGGGTCTTATGTCAATTTTAAATTCTTGGTCAACATGATGCCTGAGACTCTAGGCAGGCATGCCTTTCCAAAAACTAACCTGACAAGTATGTGTCCAATAAAAGAGTCAGGCATAATCCCGCCATTTACCCGTGCCCCAGCCATTTAAACATTTGCCTCTCAATTACTTGAACTATCTGTCTCGGCTTTTCTCTGTCTACAATTAGCCATGTCTTGCTGCAACCATATGCAACCTACTGCAAAATACTTGATAACTTCAATTCAAAGTTTTCTTGCTCATCAACTTCTCATTCTCTTTGCTAAGGACAATGAACGCCTTTCTTTGAATTGTCTTACTAAAAATTATCCATGTAATAAGGGGTAAAAAACAGCCAAAGTATTGGAGTATGTGACCCACGCTGGCTAGACACTGTATCTGTTTGTTTTTTTTTTTATCAACTGTTCCACGTACGAGATGACGCACTGCAGCGCTCAACTGGATCACAAATATCAGACAAATTTCCTTTAAAACTTGAATATTTGCTGTTACAGTATTTTGCTGCCTTAATCCAATATAGACATGGACTTGATTTTTGAGCTCTACTCCGGTTCGTGACAGAAAAACAGCAAGAAAAAGTAGATTTAACTGAGGAGTGTAGAATAATATCAATGGGTCTATATTTTCTTCAACAACTTCAAGCTTTTCGTTTAAAATACCTACGCAAATCTTAAGTATCTTTAAATTCTTGTAGTATTTTAAAAATAATAAGTAAGAAAGCAAGAGCAAAGAGCTAATAAATATGGTGGGTAATATTAACTTTTTATCTGACAATGTTTGGATCCTTTTTGTAAATGTCAAGAGAGCAAAACGAGTCAACTGACAAAGAGAATGGCAAAATAAGTTAATGTAAGTGATTAATAAGCCAGAAATAGGAATTATACGACCACTCCTTACATTAATTAACTAAAAAAACAAGTTATTTTTAACTGAAAGTAAGGGGCGACATTAAAACTTAAGACGAACAGAAATTATTCTGTATATGAAAGGGGCTGTCCCCTCCTCAACGCCTCACTCTTTACGCAAAAGTTTTTTATTGTTCTTAAAATAAAGTTGTGAGTCAGAGTCAAACTTTAGCGTAAAGAGCGAGGTGTTGAGGAGGGGACAGCCCCTTTCATATACAGAATAATTTCTGTTCGTTTTAAGTTTTAATGTCACTCCTTACTTTCAGTTAAAAAAGCTTGATTTTTTTAGTTAATTTCTGAACGTTTTTGAATTAATGCGACTTTGATTTTGGCTCACCGTACACGAATAATTAAAACAAAATTCGCATATTTATTTTCCTTTTTTTGGCTAATTGGCTTTCTCGAAATTTTGTTCTGACGTAACTTACGAATTAACTTACGTAACAATTTTCTATATTTGTATGTTTTTATTACATATATTAGGGAGTTCGCTCCCTAGTCATTACATCGCTCTTTACGCTAAAGTTCAAATTTTGTTCGAGTCACAAACCCCTGAATCACAAAGGCCAGTTAATTAGAATAGATAGCTCTTTTGAAAGTACTAAAAACTTTAGCGTAAAGAGTGAGGTATTGACTAGTGGGCGAACCATCTCATATACGTAATAATTTATGTTCTTTTTAAGTTTTAATTTTGCTCCTTATTTTCAGTTGAAAAAACTCTTTTTAAATAATGCTGCGAAATCTGGCGCCCCCTTCATGGAAATATCCCTTCCACCAAGGAAATATTCTCCATGGAAAGACCCCCCTCCCTAACCCCTACTCCAACCCCGACCTTCCACTAGAAAAAAATTCCTCCTGAAAACACCTGTATACGATCTGTTGTTGTTTGGCCACGTGCGAATGACATGAGGGATGATTTACATAATCGATGGGGGAATTATTGATTCACGAGCATGGGGAATTATGAAACAATATGGTCATAGAGTCCCTAGGGAGAAAGATTACGTAATCCCTCAATAATAACTCGAGGACGAAGGTTGCACAAGTGCATTGAATTCTAACGGGAACAGTGTTATTGATCTAGGACTCGAGGGGGAAGTGAATTTCCGAGAACTTGATTGCGTAATCGATTGGGAATTTTATTGATCCGATAACGGGAAACAGTTAGATCACGTGTTTCCTTCTCAGTCAATCAGAGGGCTTGTTTACATATTAGCGGCGGTGGGACAATTGGATTCAATGTAGATGGCTCCCCCCATCATTCGATAGAGGTAACGTCACAGAGTTACTCCTCTCTCCCCCATTTCCCTCCACCTTGAATTTATCGAACGAAGAGGATCAGCTACGTTTTAGCTGTGAGTGAGTTGACATTGGAAACCGAAAAATGTTCTATATATGTCCATTGTGCATGTACACTCTTGGCAGTTGGAATCAATGTGAGACTTGTACAATTATTGATGACTATAGTGAAAAGTGTAAATTATGTAATCCTTGTAAATTACATAGAGGCTATGCAGTAAAAATTAAAGGATGTAATTCATGTCTTGAGGAGGTGTGTGACTCTCATCCTAGAGGGCACCTGTGCTCCAATTGTCACAACGATAAATGTGATCAGTGGTAGAATACTTACCCCGCTATGATTGGAAAGAATCACAAGCGTGATTTTAGTTTATTGCTACGTGATTGGTATCGTCGTGGATTTAAATTATTTTGGGAAGAGGAATACTTCTAATATTCAACTGTTGGGGTAACAAGACAATTTGGTTTCTACGTCATCGCTGCGACGACACCACCTACTATGACTATAAACCAAGTGATTTTTATTTGGCTGTGACAGAATGTGATTCACCATTTGAAAACACTGTTTGTGATATTGCTTCAAATAGACAGATTGAAACTCTTGAATTTCATAATATGAATACAAATAGTATCATATACTATACAAATACATATGACAATAGTGAAGTTACATTATACTGTAGAAAATGTTACCCTGACTTTTCAGTCAATCAATATCAAAATACAGTGAATCCAAATGATTTACCAGCATTAGTGGTTCACGACAGTTGCCTATACATCGAAGATGAAGAAATCTAAAGTGAAGATTTAAAGACATTGTTGTATATATATATGCATTTTATTAATAAACAAATTCACAACAATCTATGTTCAAATATTTATTCCTTTGTAATATCCATATTTATCACTGTTTTAATGTATACTACCTCAGGAGGTTCTATTATTTGAACCTCATCCTCCTCCACTGTTATAATATTTATGGGAGAGGGTATCTCCTCAGCAAATAAATCCTCGGACCCACTCCTCAACAGATCCCCCTCCACTGGCACAATATTTATGAGAGAGGGTATCTCCTCCGCAAATAAATCTTCACGCACTCGAACTCGCGGGTTATGTACTCGAACCGAGGACCCACTCCTCAAGAGATCCACCGCTCTACATGTACAGAGAAGTTCTTCCTCCTCCTCAGGGGTGATCTCGACAGCTATGACTGAGTTTATATTTTAGTTTCAAGAAGCAAAAGTAGTTAATACTTCCCTGGATTTGACTTATAAAGCTGGAAACCTAAAGTGAGATTTATGATAATGCACAAATGTAATTTTTATTTTCTACGATAAATACGATAAAGAGATAAAGAGAGCAAAGAGAGCAGAAATAAATTTGAATAATTGCTTAAACGTAAATTTTCTGTAAACATACTTCTAATTAATCACTCATAAAAAGGTAAGTATAGACCGCTCATCCTCTATGGTGGGGGAGCATGCACAGCTGGCTAAAGCAGTTAACATTTGCCTGGAAGTTCGAAATGTAAAGTGAGATTTTGGAAAATTCAGAAATTTAATAATTGTTATTTGAAATTTTCTTTTTGATTATGAAATAAGAAATTTTTAAAAAAATAAAATTTTTTGCAATTAAAAACGAACAAAAATTAATTAAAAAACTTTCCGAAAAATATATTTTCAAAAGAAAAGTAAAGGTCATTTTAAACTTAAGCTCAGCAGATGCAAATACCATTTAAAATTTAAACTCGAAACAATCAGAAATTACTATTAAAGAATAGATGAAACCAAAACGAACAGCTATGACTGAGTTTAAATTTTAGTTTCAAGAAGCAAAAGTAGTTAATACTTCCCTGGATTTGACTTATAAAGCTGGAAACGTAAAGTGTGATTTATGACAATGCACAAATGTAATTTTTATTTTCTACGATAAATACGATAAAGAGATAAAGAGAGCAAAGAGAGCAGAAATAAAGTTGAATAATTGCTTAAATGTAAATTTTCTGTAAACATAGTTCTAATTAATCACTCCTAAAAAGGTAAGTATAGACCGATCATCCTCTATGGTGGGGGAGCATGCACCGCTGGCTAAAGCAGTTAACACTTGCCTGGAAGCTCGAAATGTAGAGTGAGATTTTGGAAAATGCAGAAATTTAATAATGGTTCTTGTAAATGTTTTAAATATGAGCCATTATATTGCGAAAACACACAAAAGTTAGAAAAAATGCAAACTGTTCCCTTATTACCTCTTCAATACTGATAAAAATCTAGAATTCATACAAAATTTCAACTAGCTAAGGGTAATTATTTTAAATATGAGCCTTTCTATGGCTAAAATACACAAAATTTCAAAAAAATTAAATAATTCACTTGATTTCATATGCTATACGTCTAAAAACTTTGTCTAAATTCAAAAAGTCTTATTTCTAAAGGGAATATTAATTATTAATTAGAATTTATTTAGAGAAAACACACAAAAGTTAGAAAAAATGAAATAATAAAATTTATTAAAAAATAAATTCGGATAAAAATGTATTATTAATTATACTTTAATAATATCTAAAGTGACAATTTGTTATTTATGAACCATTATCTTTAAAAAACCTTCAAAAGATCGAGAGAATGAAATTTGATCCTTTCGTACATCTGAGAAACTCCTGAAAATTATTAAATCATACACATTTTCAACAAGCTAGAGGGTAAAGGTTTTAAATATGAGCCATTCTATTGCGAAAACACACAATAGTTCTTATTAATGATAAATTGCAAAGAATTAAATATCATATAAGTCAAAAAAAGTATAATTATTAAACATTTTAATATATCTAAAGTGTAAATTTTTTAATTATTAGCCATTCTATTGTGAAAAAACAAAAAATTTCTACAAAATTCCAATTGTTTCTTTATTAACTCTTATATTCGTATAAAAAATAATTAGTAATAAAAATTTTAAAATATATTAAGTGTAATTTTTTTAATTAAGAACTATTATATTGTGAAAAAACTCATAATTTTTTAAATATGCCAAATTGTACGTTTTTTCATATTATTTTATTGTTAAAATTAATTCTTAATAAACATTTTCAACTTGCTTGAGGGTAAATTTTTTAAATATGAACCATTCTATTGCGAAATCACACAAAAGTTCGAAAAAATGCCAACTGTTCCTTTATTACCTCTTCAATACTGCTAAAATTTAATAATTAATACACATTTTAAACTAGGTAAAGTGTAAATGTTTTAATTATGAACCATTCTAGTGCAAAAACACACAAAACTTATAAAAAATTCAACATGTTTCTTCTTTTCAAAGTCAAGTCGTCTAAAAATTTAGACTAAATTCAACATGAACTATTTATTAATTGATTATTAACTATATATGAGACTTTATTTTGAGAAAACACACAACAGTTAGAAAAAATGAAAAATTTAACTTTATTAAAAATGCATTACGGCTAAAAATTTAGTATAAATTAACAATTACTAATATATAAATTGAAATTGTTTTATTTATGTGCCATAATATTGAGAAAACACACAAAAGTTAGAAAAAATGAACTATGTTCATTTATTAAAAATGCATTACGGCTAAAAATTTAGAATAAATCCTAAATTACTAATATAGAATTGTAAATTTGTTTTTTTATTTCAATTATAATGAGAAAACACACAATAGGAATTAAAAATTCAATTTGTTCCATTATTCCCTATGAAATACGGCTAAAAATGAATAATTCATAAACAATTTCAACTAGCTAAATGGTAAATGTTTTAAATATGAGCCATTATATTGCATAAAAACACAAAAGTTAGAAAAAATGCAAAATGTTCCTTTATTACAAATGCAATATGGCTAAAAATTAAGAATTCATACACATTTTAAGCTAGCTAAGGGTAAAAGGTTTAAATATGAATCATTATGTTATATAACCACTAATAAGTTAGACAATTTGACATATTTAACTTGACGAACTAATCAATTAGTCTAAAAACTTATTATTAATTCCACTTTTAAAAAAGATAAATGGAAAATTTTTTATTTAAGTGCCATAAAATTGCTTAAAAACGCGAAAGAAATACAAATTGCGAAAGGATCATTTATTACCTCTGCAATACGGCTAAACATGAAACTTTAAGCTGGAAACGTAAAGTGAGATTTTTTAAAATGTATAAATATGATCTTTATTTTTGAAGAGACAGTCTGAATTCTATTCGAGTCATGCGATCGTGTTCAAAGACTTCGTGTTAACGAATTGTAAGTAAGGAGCGTCCCGGCTCAATGGTAACCAAAACTCTTGAAAACAGGTTTTTAGCTCCATGAAGGTAAAGCAAGTTGACATTTCCTTTAAAGAATCAGATTTCAATGCTGATTTTAAATATATAGTTTAGTCCTACCCATCAAAAGTTACGCGCCTGAGAAAATATGTCTGATTTTCGGAAAATGGGGGAAATACCCCCTAAAAGTTATAAAACCTTAATGAAAATCACATCATCATATTCATCGTATCACAGAACCCTACTAGAGAGGTTTCAAGCTCATATCTACAAAAAATGTTGAATTTTGCTTTTTTAACAGAAGAAAGATCACGGATGCGTGTTTATTTTTATTTATTTATTTTTTTTTGTTCAAGGGGTTTTTGTATTGACACAATGGTCTTATAATATCGTTGGAGGACTTATTGAAACTGACATTAAAAGTTCTAGTTCTCTTTTTAAGTGATCAAAAATGGAGGGCAAATAGGCCCCCTCCCACGCTCATTTTTTTCCAAAAGTCACCTGATCAAAATTATGATTTTCAGAGTCGAGTATTTCTAGCAAAAAATATAGTTAATTCTAATTAGTGGTATGCAAAATGTGGCTTACAGATACCTAATTTACAGATCTGGATATTCCAAATCGTCACGTTTTTGTAAGAAAAATTATAGAAATAAAATATATTTCTATGGTTCAAATATGTAAAATCCATAGGGGAAAATATAAATTAAAATTTAAACATACATTAACCATCGAAGGACCGGTGACTTCATTTGAACTATTCATTACTTTATATATATATATATATCTTTATTTCAATATGCACTGAGGTTGATGTCATCTAAACACTAAATAATATGCGGTAATAACGGTATATTTGCTTTCAATAATCAAATTAATAAATGTTGACATATAGGATCATGGAAAACAAGTTCATTTTATGTCTTCTTTTCATTTGCATAAGTCCCCCAATGACATAAGCCATTCTTTGAATTGTTTTTCAGAAATAAATTTATTTTTTTTATGTGAACAAAGTAACTCCTGATATTTGAAAGTTCTCGTCATAATGTGATTATTTTTCCAAAATCGTCTAATCAATTTTTAGATGGATCTTTTCTTCAACATAATTAAAAGCCACAATAACTATGTCTTTAGAGATAAAATGGACTCTTCAGCACCGGGGGATAGGTTTTTAAGTTATGAAATTTATAAATAAACCGATAAAAGTTGGGGGTTGAAAAGATTTGTACTCCAACTCGAAACACAACAGTTGAGAGAGGGATCATTCTAATTGAAAAAGATTCTAGTGATCCTTTTAAGTAACAAAAATAATTGGAAGGGTAACTAGCTTCACCCTCCCGCATCACCTTTGTCCTAACTCGTCTACTGGGAGCCACGGATCCGACGGATGACCACGGACGGACACCACCCCCCCTGGGATCACTGACTGACGGCCCCCCGCAGGTGGGATCCCCCCACCCCCAGACTCATAAGCTCTAGGTCCACCGATGGTGGGACCCCCCCCCCACCCTCGGGGTCACAGACTGAAGGCCCACCGCCGGTGGGATCCCCCCCCCCCCGGACTCATAAGCTAAAGGTCCACCGATGGTGGGACCCCCCCCCCCACCCTTGGGGTCACAGACCAAAGGCCACCACGTAACAGGATCCGCCAGGGGTCACAGGCCGAAGGCCGACTGCAAACGATCGGAGCCCCAGTGGGACCCCCCCACTGGGGCTCCGATCGTTTGCAGTCGGCCTTCGGCCTGTGACCCCTGGCGGATCCTGTTCCGTGGTGGCCTTTGGTCTGTGACCCCGAGGGTGGGGGGGGGGTCCCACCATCGGTGGACCTTTAGCTTATGAGTCCGGGGGTGGGGGGATCCCACCTGCGGTGGGCCTTCAGTCTGTGACCCCGAGGGTGGGGGGGTCCCACCATCGGTGGACCTATAGCTTATGAGTCTGGGGGTGGGGGGATCCCACCTGCGGTGGGTCGTCAGTCTGTGATCCCGGGGGGTGTGGTGTCCGTCCGTGGTCATCCTTCGGATCCGGGGCTCCCAGTAGATGATTTAGGAAAAAAGTGATGCGGGAGGGTGACGCTAGTTACCCTTCCAATTATTTTTGTTACTTAAAAGGATCACTAGAATCTTTTTCAATTAGAATGATCCCTCTCTCAACTGTTGTGTTTCGAGTTGGAGTACAAATCTTTTCACCCCCAACTTTTATCGGTTTATTTATAAATTTCATAACTTAAAAACCTATCCCCCCGGTGCTGAAGAGTCCATTTTATCTCTAAAGACATAGTTATTGTGGCTTTTAATTATGTTGAAGAAAAGATCCATCTAAAAAATTGATTAGACGATTTTGGAAAAATATTCAAATTATGACGAGAACTTTCAAATATCAGGAGTTACTTTGTTCACATAAAAAAAATAACTTTATTTCTGAAAAACAATTCAAAGAATGGCTTATGTCATTGGGGGACTTATGCAAATGAAAAGAAGACATAAACTGAACTTGTTTTCCATGAATCAATAGGACAACATTTATTAATTTGATTATGGAAAGCAAATATACCGTTATTACCGCATATTATTAAGTGTTTTGATGACATCAACCTCAGTGCATATTGAAATAAAGATATATATATATATATAAAGTAATGAATAGTTCAAATGAAGTCACCGGTCCTTCGATGGTTAATGTATGTTTAAATTTTAATTTATATTTTCCCCTATGGATTTTACATATTTGAACCATAGAAATATATTTTATTTCTATAATTTTTCTTACAAAAACGTGACGATTTGGAATATCCAGATCTGTAAATTAGGTATCTGTAAGCCACATTCTGCATACCACTAATTAGAATTAACTATATTTTTTGCTAGAAATACTCGACCCTGAAAATCATAATTTTGATCAGGTGACTTTTGGAAAAAAATGAGCGTGGGAGGGGGCCTATTTGCCCTCCATTTTTGATCACTTAAAAAGAGAACTAGAACTTTTAATGTCCGTTTCAATAAGTCCTCCAACGATATTATATGACCATTGGGTCGATACGAAAACCCTTGGAACAAAAAAATAAATAAATAAAAATAAACACGCATCCGTGATCTTTCTTCTGGTAAAAAAGCAAAATTCCACATTTTTTGTAGATATGAGCTTGAAACCTCTATAGTAGGGTTCTGTGATACGATGAATATGATGATGTGATTTTCATTAAGGTTTTATAACTTTTAGGGGTATTTCTCCCATTTTCCGAAAATCAGTCATATTTTCTCAGGCGCGTAACTTTTGATGGGTAGGACTAAACTATATATTTAAAATCAGCATTGAAATCCGATTCTTTAAAGGAAATGTCAACTTGCTTTACCTTCATGGAGCTAAAAACCTGTTTTCAAGAGTTTCGGTTACCATTGAGCCGTGGCGCTCCTTACTTACAATTCGTTAACACGAACTCTTTGAACACGATCGCATGACTCGAATAGAATTCAGAATGTCTCTTCAAAAATAAAGATCATATTTATACATTTTCAAAAATCTCACTCGACGTTTCCAGCTTAAAGTTTCATGTTTAGCCGTATTGCAGAGGTAAAAAATGAACCATTTGCTTTTAGACTAACTTTTGTGTGTTTACGCATTATAATGACAAGAAATTAACTCAATTACCATAGCTAATTATTAATTTTTTATCGAATACTAAATTTTTAGCCGAATTACATTGTTACTAAAATAAATTAATTATTTATGTATCTCTTTTGTGTGTTTATACACAATAATTGCTCATATTTAAAACATTTACCCTTTAGCTAGTTGAAAATTTGTATGAATTCTTCATTTTTTTCCGTATTTCATAGGTAAAAAAGGAACATTTTGCATTTCTTCTAACTTTTGTGTTTATACGCAATATAAATTATCATATATAAAAAATTTACCCTTTTTAAATTTGAAAATTTTAATGAATAATAAATTTTTAGACTTATTGAAGAGGTTAAAAAGGTACATTTGTATTTTTTTCATACTTTTGGTTTATTTCTCTAATTATGTTCAAAATAAATTCCAATTTCCAATTAGATATAAGATATATAGGTTTAATTCAACATTTTTAGCTGTAATGCATTTTTACTAAATTATCATATTGCTATTTTACTAACTTTTGTGTGTTTAATCAAATTTATGTCACATAAATAAAACTATTTCAATTTATATTTTTGTAATTTTGAATTTATACTACATTTTTAGCCGTAATGCATTTTTAATACAGTAAAATATTTCATGTTTTCTAACTTTTGTGTGTTTACTCTATATAAAGTCACATATATAAATAATTATCAATTAAGATATTTTTAGTTTTTAATTTATAAAACATTTTTATCCTTAAAACATTGTTAATGATGAATCCTTTTGAATATTTTCTATCTTTTGTGTTTTTAGGCAATATAATGGCTCATATATAAAAAATGATCCCTTAGCAATAAGAAATTGATAAATTAAAAAAATAAATATTACGTAAAGAATATGTAAAATTTTAACATTTGGAATTTTTTATCACTTTTTTTTGATTTCGCAATAGAATGGTTCATAATTAAAAAAATTACACTTAAGGTATTTGAAAATTGTTAATAATAATTAATTTTTATCCTAAATTATGATTTAATAAAGTACAATTTGTAATTTTTAAAAACTTGTCAGTGATTTTAAAATATAATGATTAATAATACATAAAATTAAACTAATGAAATTTTAATTATTTTCTGAATTATAAAATTTTATACGAATAGCAGATGTAATAAAGCAACAATTGTAATTTTATATAACTTTTGCGTTTTTTCACAATATATTGGTTAATAAATAAAAAATTTACACTTTAGATATTTTATAATTTTTTTTACTTATTCAATATTATACGTAGTGGATTTTTTATAAAGTAACATAATTCATTATTTAGATCATTTTTGTGTTTACACAATAGAATGTCTCATATTTAAAAAATTTTCCCTTTATCTTTTTGAAAATGTGTACGAATTCTAAATATTTAGGATTATTTCAGATGTAAGACGTGTTAAGTTTTAATTCTTTATTAATGTTGAGGTATGTTTCAATAGACTTTTTAATAAAAAAAACAATAAAAATTTCTATTGTATTATTTTATAAATAATTAAACATTTTTATCCGTTTTGCTTTTTTAATTTATTAACATAGATCTATTTTACTAACTTTTGTGTTTTAACTATAATTTAAGTCTATTTAACAAATCTTATTCACTTTATCAATTATATATATGTTTTTTCTAATACATTTTTAGACGAATCACATTTTAAAGACAGTAAAATATTTCATTTTATTGAACTTATTGTGTTTTTTCGCAATAGAATGGCTCATATTTAAAACATTTACCCTTTAGCTATTTGCAAATTTTTATGTATTATTGATTTTTAGCCGTATTGCAGAGGTATTTAGGGAACATTTTGCATTTTTTTTAACTTTTGTTTGTTTATTCAATAGAATGGTTCATATTTAAAACATTTACCAGAATCATTATTAAATTTCTGCATTTTCCAAAATCTCACTCTACATATCGAGCTTCCAGGCAAGTGTTAACTGCTTTAGCCAGCGGTGCATGCTCCCCCACCATAGAGGATGAGCGGTCTATACTTACCTTTTTAGGAGTGATTAATTAGAACTATGTATACAGAAAATTTACGTTTAAGCAATTATTCAACTTTATTTCTACTCTCTTTGCTCTCTTTATCTCTTTATCGTATTTATCGTAGAAAATAAAAATTACATTTGTGCATTTTCATAAATCAAACTTTACGTTTCCAGCTTTATAAGTCAAATCCAGGGAAGTATTAACTACTTTTGCTTCTTGAAACTAAAATATAAACTCAATCATAGCTGTTCGTTTTGGTTTCATCTATTCTTTAATAGTAATTTCTGATTGTTTCGAGTTTAAATTTTAAATGGTATTTGCATCTGCTGAGCTTAAGTTTAAAATGACCTTTACTTTTCTTTTGAAAACATATTTTTCGAAAAGTTTTTTAATTAATTTTTGTTCGTTTTTAATTGCAAAAAATTTCATGTTTTAAAAAATTTCTTATTTCATAATCAAACCGAAAATTTCCAATAACAATTATTAAATTTCTGCATTTTCCAAAATCTCACTTTACATTTCGAGCTTCCAGGCAAATGTTAACTGACTTAGCCAGCTGTGCATGCTCCCCCACCATAGAGGATGAGCGGTCTATACTTACCTTTTTATGAGTGATTAATTAGAAGTATGTTTAAGCAATTATTCAACTTTATTTCAGCTCTCTTTGCTCTCTTTATCTCTTTATCGTATTTATCGTAGAAAATAAAAATTACATTTGTGCATTTTCATAAATCTCACTTTACGTTTCCAGCTTTATAAGTCAAATCCAGGGAAGTATTAACTACTTTTGCTTCTTGAAACTAAAATATAAACTCAGTCATAGCTGTCGAGATCACCCCTGAGGAGGAGGAAGAACTTCTCTGTACATGTAGAGCGGTGGATCTCTTGAGGAGTGGGTCCTCGGTTCGAGTACATAACCCGCGAGGTCGAGTGCGTGAAGATTTATGTGCGGAGGACATACCCTCTCTCATAAATATTGTGCCAGTGGAGGGGGATCTGTTGAGGAGTGGGTCCGAGGATTTATTTGCTGAGGAGATACCCTCTCTCATAAATATTATATCAGTGGAGGTGGATGAGGTTCAAATAATAGAACCTCCTGAGATAGTATACATTAAAACAGTGATAAATATGGATATTACAAAGGAATAAATATTTGAACATAGATTGTTTGTAAATTTGTTTATTAATAAAATGCATATATATACACAACAATGTCTTTAAATCTTCACTTTAGATTTCTTCATCTTCGATGTATAGGCAACTCTCGTGAACCACTAATGCTGGTAAATCATTTGGATTCACTGTATATTGATCTTGATTGACTGCAAAGTCAGGGTCATATTTTCTACAGTACAATGTAACTTCACTCTTGTCATATCTCTTTGTATAGTCAATTACACTATTTGGATTCATATTATGAAATTCACTAGTTTCAATCTGTCTATTTGAAGCAATATCACATACAGTGTTTTCAAATTGTGAATCACATTCCGTCACAGCCAAATAAAAATCAATTGGTTTATAGTCATAGTAGGTAGTGTCATCACAACGATGACGTAGAAACCAAATTGTCTTGTTACCCCAACAGTTGAATCGTAGACCAGATTCCTCTTCCCAGAATAATTTAAATCCACGACGATACCAATCTCGTAGAAATAAACTAAAATCACGTTTGGGATTCTTTCCAATTATAGCGGGGTAAGTATTCTCCCACTGATCACATTTATCATAGTGACAATTGGAGCACAGGTGCCCTCTAGGATGTGAGTCACACACCTCCTCAAGACATGAATTACATCCGTTAATTTGTACTGCATAGCCTCTATGTAATTTACAAGGATTACATAATTTACACTTTTCACTATAGTCATCAATAATTGTACAATTCTCACATTGATTCCAACTGCCAAGAGTGTACATGCACAATGGACATATATAGAACATTTTTCGGTTTCCAATGTCAACTCACTCACAGCTAAAACGTAGCTGATCCTCTTCGTTCGATAAATTCAAGGTGGAGGGAAATGGGGGAGAGAGGAGTAACTCTGTGACGTTACCTCTATCGAATGATGGGGGGAGCCATCTACATTGAATCCAATATTCCCATCCGCCGCTACTATGTAAACAAGCCTTCTGAGTGGCTGAGAAGGAAATACGTGATCAAACTGTTTCCCGTTATCGGATCAATAAAATTCCCAATCGATTACACAATCAATTTCTCGGACATTCACTTCCCCCTCGAGTCCTAGATCAATAACATTGTTCCCGTTATAATTCAATGCGCATGTGCAACCTTCGTCCTGGAGTTATTATTGAGCGAATACGTAATCTTTCTCCCTAGGGACTCTACGAGCATATTGTTTCATAATTTCCCACGCTCGTGAATCAATTATTCCCCCATCGATTATGTAAATCACCCCTCATGTCATTCGCACGTGGCCAAACAACAACAGATCGATTGACCATGAAACACCCACATTAGACTCGATCGATAATCCTTGAATAAATTATGTCCCCCATCGATTATGTAAATCACCCCTCTTCACAATCGCACGTGGCCAACCAACAACAGATCGATTGACCTTGACACCCATTCGACTCGATCGATCATCCTTGTATAAATTATTTCCCCCATCGATTATGTAAATCACCCCTCATGTCATTCGCACGTGGCCAAACAACAACAGATCGATTGACCTTGACACACACACATTAGACTCGATCGATAATCCTTGAATAAATTATGTCCCGTCAGCATTAAACTAAATTGTAGATGGCAGCAGGGGTGAGGGTCACGAGTAGCACCTCCCCCTCTACTTACTTTATGTTAACAATGGCCAAAGTTTATAACTTGCAGCCCTTTCCCCGGGAACTCTGGGGAATTAAGTCATCCTCCAAGACATATTAATTAGGTTTTAGACTATGCTGAAAAAAATGGCTATCTCAAAATTTTGATTGGGTGACTTCCGGAAGAAAATGAGAGTGGGAGGGGGGCCAAGTTGCCATCGAATTTTTTTGGTCACTTAAAACGGGCACTAGAACTTATAATTTCCGTTCGAATGATCCCTTTCACGATATTCTAGGACTACTGGACCAATACGATCACCCCTGAAAAAAAAAAAAAAAAAAAAAAAAACAGCCATCCGTGATCTTTCTTCTGGCAAAAAATAAAAAATTCCACAATTTTGCAGATAGGAGCTTGAAACCTCTATAGTATGGTTCTCTGATAAGCTGAATCTGATGGTGTCATTTTTATTAAAGTTATATGACTTTTAAAGGTTGTTTCCCCCTTTTTTCGAAAATAAGGCAAATTTTCTCAAGCACGTAACTTTTGGCAAATATTTTTAGGCTCGTAGCCTTTGATGGGTAAGACTAAACTTGATGAAACTTTTATATTTGAAATCAGCATAAAAATCTGATTCTCTTGATGTATCTACTGGTATCAATGGTCCGTTTTTTAAAGACTTGGTTACTTTTTAACTTGGTCACTCCTTACTTACAGCGCGTTACCACAAACTGTTTGAAACCTTATATGTTAACGATGGGCAACTAGTATAACGTATGGCCCTTGCCCCGGTAACTGGCGGGAGCGTATCAAAACCAGAACCATAATTATTTGACATTTGTACTATTTTGAACAAAATGGCTATCTCAAAATTTTGGTAGGAAGCGTTTGGGGAAAAAGGACGTGAAGGAGGGGGGGGGGGGGTTGCCCTCCGATCACTCTTGACTTTTAAAAAAACGAGCTAGAACTTTCAATTTTAATGGTAATAACACCATGAATCCTTACGGCCTTTACTATAGGCAATGTTATAGTATTGCCGCTGGTAGCAGCTTGTAACCTCAACAATACAGTCATCTGATATGCTCAACCTGTGATTTTCATTAAGATCGCTTGAATTTTAGGGGGTGTTTCCTACCTTTTCCGAAAATCAGGAAAATATTTTCAGGCTTGCAGTTTTTAATGGGTAAAATTAAACTTAATGTTAATGTTAAACATTTAAATCTTTTTCATCGACATAGACCATGAGATCAAACTAGGCTTTTCGTACCACACTCTTATATCACAGATGAGAAAACAATTTTTTATTTGGGGGGGGGGGGTGAGCATACCCTTATAAGTGTGGCCTTTTGTCAATTATTGCATATAATTGTAAATATTATCAACAAAATTTAAAACAGTATAAATAATTTGGTTTTTAATTAATATTCCTTCAGGTGTACATATTCATTATAAAGCAGAAAAGCAATTATCCGTACGCCAGATTTTTCATTAAATTAAACACGGTATAATTAAATACGGAACGATGGATTTCTCCAATACTGTTAGTACCAGATTGTCATGGTTCCTCTATGGAGTTTTCAGCCTCTTTTCATTTATTTACTACAATCTCAAATCAGGGAATCTAATGCAAAGGTATTCTTAGATCTATATAATTTTTCTCTATCTAAACGATAATTTTATATATGTTGGATATAATACATATATATATATATAGATATAAATATATATATATATATATATATATATATATATATATATATATATATATATATATATATATATATATATATATATATATATATATAGTAAAGGGATCCCGGCAGCTTCATCGCCGGGCCCCAGGACTCGACAACATCATCGCTTGTCTTCTAAACACAGACAATTTGAGCCTTTTCTTGATGTCATGACGTTCAAATGGACCTTAAATTAGAAATAGCGCCTTTGTAAAATTACGTTTTGTTAAGCCCCGTCTTAATTGGTGTATCGGCTTGTCTTAATGAAACTCAGAGAGGAGAGAAAGTAACAAAATGAAAAATTAAATCAAAAAGGGTGAAAAAACTCTTAATTGGCAGATAGTGGTAATAAGGATCTATTATATTTTAGCAATAGCGCATAAAAGCAGAATAGCGCTAATAAGACTAAAATAGAACACGTTTCTATTTTTCTAATTCATCTGTATTGAATAATCAGAGAATATTGGACCTTTAACTTTTGCCTCTGCTTGTCTTTTGTCATTATGAAAGACATATCGCCCAACCTTTGTTTTTTTAATTGTTAAGGTGGTGGGAAAAAAACTTCTTCTTTTGCCTCAGCTTGTCCTTTGTCATTTTGAGAGACATATCGTCGAACCTTCGTTTCTTTTAATTGTTCAGATGGTGAAACAGAAACTTCTTTTTCTTCCAACGATTTATCTAGTCCAGGTATTGATGACCTTATACATGTCAAAATCTGAAACCCAATCATCATCGCTATCATTTTCAATTTGTTTGGTTCGTTTTACCTCGGCTTGTGTTTCGTCATTACGAAATACGTATCGCCGAAACTTTGTTTTTGTTTAACCCAGGTATGGTAAGCATTGATGACGTTATCCATGTCAAAATCCCAGACCCAATCATCATCGCTATCATTTTCAATTTTGACATGTTTCGATTCTCGCTGCCCAGGTTGATTTCCATTCACTCTCTCACATGTTTGGTGTCACGTGTCTTCTAACCCCGTGGGTCTCTGCTCTTCATTTTCAGTTTTGACACACCGAAGCTGTTATTCTAACCACGTGTGTATTTGCTTTTCTTTTTCATTTTTGACTCGCTCATATGCTCGGTGTCGCATGTCTTCTAACCGCGTATGTCTTGTCTCTTCCTTTTCATTTTTGGCACGCCGCCGCTTTTCTTCTAATCGGTTGTTTTTTTGCTGTTCATTTTCATGTTTGACTCGCTAACATAATCGGAGTCGCATGTCTTCTAACCGCATGTGTCTTTGCTCTTCATTTTGATTTCTGACACGCTCCAGTTGTTGTTTTTATATATCTTCTAACCACCCGTGTCTTTGCTATTCATTTTCATTTTTGACACGTTTTCGGATTTTGAATACTTCAGGCAATTTAGCAATGGTCTTTGCTTTAGCTGCCTGTATTGGTGTTGTCGCAAATGACGGTCCAGATTGTCGATTTTAACATCTTATCAGGTTCGATAGTTCAGGTGTTGGTTCCATAAAATCACCATTTATAGTAACTGCAACTGCAAAATTTTCGTTTTTTGGGCCTTCCAACAAATATTATATTATATAAATAACTGATGCGCTGGAAACTCAACAATCTTATTTATTCTATGTATACAATCATATAAGAAAATGCTAATATGATGCCATATATGATGTAATACAAAATGTTTATATGACGTACTAACATAGCACATGACGTCATTTGCAAAAGCCAAAATTAATGCTATTAACGTTTTTTCTCAGACTTCTGACCTATCTAGATCGTTTTTTTATGCGAGACTATCCCAAGATACCAATTTTTCTGAAAAAATATGGAGCCGTTTTCGAGAACATACATACATATACAATTATTGCTCACATATAAAGAGAGTATAGTATATGTATATATATATATATATATATATATATATATATATATATATATATATATATGTATATATATATGTATGTATATATATATATATATATATATATATATATATATATATATATATATATATATATATATCAAGGCCGTATCCAAGGGGGGGGGGGGGGGGGTAACCCGGTTTTAACCCCCCCCCCCCCCGAAATTTTTGACCGACTCGAAAATAAGTCGAAAATTAGTAAAACCTAGGTAAAAATCAGTAAAATTAGTCGAAAACTGAGTCAAAAATTAGTAAAAACCCCCCTAAAAAAAAAAAATCCTGGATACGGCCCTATATATATATATATATATATATATATATATATATATATATATATATATATATATATATATATATATATATATATATATATATATATATATATATATATATATATATATATATATATATATATATATATATATATATATATATATATATATATATATATATATATAACTATTTTTCCGAAGTGAGAATAACAGTCAAACACTCAGATCACTCTTATGTGGGGAGTGACTCAGTCCAATAATAACCGAAACTCTAAAAAACGGAACTTCGATAACAATAGATAGATAAAAAAAATGAATTTTTATGCTGATTCCAAATATATAAGATTCATTTAGTTTAATGTGACTGAAAAAAAGCTAAGAGCCAGAGAAGGTTTGCCTGAATTTGTAAAAAGGTGTATACACCCCCAAAATGTCAAGCGAGCTTAATGATAGTCACACCCTCGGATTCAGCACATAGGAAAATTTTACTATAGAGGTTTAAGATCCTATCTACAAAAATGTAGAATATTTTTTTATTTTTTTACCAGAAGAAATATCACTGATGTGTGTTAATTTGTTTCTTCCTAGTAGTGATCGTATCAAACCAATGGTCCTATAAGATCTGGAGAGAGCTCATTTAAGCGGAAATCAAGAGTTCTAGGGCCCTTTTTTAAGTGACCAAAATGATTGGAGGGTAACTAGCTTTCCTCCCACACCTTTTTTCCCCAAATGCATCTGATCTCAAATTGTTAGATATCCATAACATCCAGTAAAGTTAAAAAGTTCTAATACTTATGCCTTTGGAAATGACCCCCATTGTAACATGACCCCCCATTGTCCCAGGGGAAAAGGCTGTAAGATAGTTTGCATACCTCGGATTCTCTTGTTGCTTTTTCCGATGATACCACCCTTATTACTTCTGGGAGAACAGAGAATGAGGTTCGTACAAAGTTAGTGGACCTCTTCTAGAGAGTTTCAATTTTGTTTTACGCCAACTCTCTTGCCTTACATGTTTCTAAATCTAGTTTTTTAGTTTTTTCTCGTATATCTCAAACTTGTCCTCAATTATCTGAAATTCATATATCCAAAGGCTCTATTAATAGATCAAAGGATGGCCATGTCCGTTTTCTAGGTAGCCTCATAGATATAATTTACCTTTTAAACACCATATTGATTTAATTAAAGGGAAGGTATGCAGAAACCTCGGTGTTCTAAGAAGACTCAAAGATATTTTTCCAGGACCAATTCTAAGAATCCTATTTCATAGCTTAATTCATTCTTATGTTTCTTATTGTCCAGTCATATGGTTGTTTCCTTTCCCCTTTTGTCTCAACCCGCTTTCTAATACTTACAATAAAGCTATAGATCTTATCCAGGATGTAAATCATTCGGCGACTAAACCGTTACTTGATATTGAAAAAAAGTTTATATTCTTTCCTGTGCGTGTTTTGCTTTTCTTTAGCTACATGGTGATATTCCTAGGTTCCTTAGATTTGTCTTCTTTTGTATCTGATCGGTTAAATTATCAGCTCCGTAGTTCTCTAAATATCCAAATTCAGCTTACACCAACAATAAAGTCCGATTTTAATGCTTTTGTTGCGTGTCATCTGACATGGAACACCCTTCCCGATTTGGCTCGAGAATGCCACTCGTTTGACACCTTCAAAAGACTAGTAAAAAAAACATTGTTTTCATGTAATAAATTTTCTTTCCTTTTGCCAGAATAATTTTTTTATTTTTCCTGAATAAACTTTACTTTATAGTTTTTATTTATTTATATTTTCTTTTCTTCTCTTTTTTGCTTCTTTCTGTGACTGTGAGTACAAGTGTTTTTTGTGGAAGGGTATGAAGGGCACCTTTTTGATTTGAGAATGCTATGCAGAGAAATGAATTATTTTATGCTTTATTGATTTTTGATTTGTTTTTTTTTTTTTTTTTTTTTTTTTTTTTTTCTGTTTTTTCTTCTTATTCTTTTTTTATATCAATAAGTAATTGGATATTGTTCTCTGAGTTTGTGATCCGTATATACTCCCCTAATTACAGATCAAGGAGCTTTTGGGGGGACTAGCACAGTGTATTATTGTCTGTATATTGATAAAGAATAAAATCTTAGCTTATCTATCTCTATCTTATGTAATTTGCAGTTGTTCACAGATTCTATTTGTTATAGGAGAATATTTCGGGGGAATTTCCTGTGGGGAGAATTTTCTAGGGGTAGGAAAGTTCCCCGGGGGGGGGGGGAATTTACCAGGGTAAAATGTATGTAGAGGGAGGTATTTCCAGGCACGATCAAAAAACGTCAGAAATTAAATACTAAAAAGCACGTTTTTACATCTGGAAGTAAGGAGTGCATTAATGCTTTAAACAAACAGGAATTATTCCGTAAATGAGGAGGACTCAGTACTCGCTCTTTACACTAAAGTTTGACTTTTTGTCACAATTCTTCAAGAAAACCTGCTCAAACGCAAGGACTGTTGTTTGCATTAGACTTATTTTTAAGGCCCTTTAAGACTTCAGAGAAAAGACAGCCGCCTTCATATACCAAATAATTTCTGTTCGGTTTAAGTTTTTGATGTTGCTTCGTATTTTCGGTTGAAAAAACTTTTTTAAAATTTAAATTAGAAATAAAGAAAGGTCGTATTTCTTTCTCTTTATTTGAACACTATTGATGGGTTCAGTCTTAAAATCCAAAGCAAAGACTGTAAAACTACGATGTTTACATAATATAAATGATTTGAGGGTCCTAGATAGAAATTTTGGTGAAATGAATAAACCCTGGTGCTTTTGCAAGTTTAGCGTCTGAGGGCAGATGTGAAAATCAATGGGAGGTAGACAAAATTACTTTAATTAGGGGCAAATGAGGATGGAGAGGCAACACTGGGTACGGGAAATATTTACTGAGGGGATACCTTCACATGCTTAGGTTAGCCTTATTAGTAAGGAAGGCGAATCTTACTGAAACTGCAAAAGTTGGAATTGCGAAAGATGCAGGGGGCTATTTTTTAGTTAGAATTAAGTTTTTGCAAATATTTGTCACTAAATTTTGGTAATGCAAATTAGTTATTGGTATAACTGAATCAAGTTCCTAGCTTTGAACATAGTATATCCAGTGCACATGCTGAAATATGAATTTTTTTAAAACAAAAAACTTTCCGGTCTGAAATTTTTCATTTATATTTTTTCTTATAGTAAGATCATAGCAATTGGTAAAATTTATCCATGCTCAATCTCTGACAAAACTAATATTAACTCTCCCGTCAAATCGGTGGTATGTAGCAATAGTACAAGCAACCTAGAGTTTGGCCCCAAACAAATTGCAACAGAAATGATTTTTACACCATGTTGTAGAAAAAAAGCTGAACAACATATCCAAAGTTGCGCATTCTAGGTCGACGCAAAACTAGTTTTTATTTGCTTTTCGTATCAATTTTTCAGTTTTTTCTAAATAAAGAACTGTCGGTAAATGTTCGTTCTTCGTATATGAAGTACCAACCAGATATTAAATGAAGATGTGAGCCCGGAAAAGGAAGGAAATTTGATGCAAAGTATACTAGAAAAAAGTTTCATAATCATCAATATGTGATTTCACCCTTCTTATCTCCGTGACCTATTTTTCACCATACTGTCAGAATGCAACTATTCTGACATAAAATGATGAGCTGAGCCCAAAAATTAAATTAAGCTGATGTAATATCTACTAGAAAACCCGTTTCATATTCATCAAAATTCACTTTTTTATTTTCATTTGATATGTTTCTTTCAACATTTATTGTTCACCAATTCTTCGATTGTTGGTAAAAACAAATTGTAACATAAATTATTTTTACACCATGTTGTAGAGGAAAAAAGCTGAACAGCAATCCAAAGTTGCACATTCTAGGTAAATGCAAAACTAGTTGTTTTTGCGTATCCTCTCATTTTTATCACTTAACTAACAAAGAAAATTAAGTTCCGATAATTGTTCGCTTTTCTTAAACTGAATTATTATTCCGATGTAAAAAGGCGAAAATGGAGTCAAATTTTGTGTATGGTATATAAAAAAAGTTTCATAATCATCAATATGAGATTTTTACGCTTCTCGCCGTTGTGAACCCCATTTTTTTTTTTCTACCACACCATCTTTCGATGGCTAAATTGTCGGTTTTGAGATCTAATAATTAGTTAGCCTGAATCTGATCGTCACTGGCTCCCTCACCTGATGGGTCGGCCTAAAAAAAGTGATTACAAGATGTTTATTAAAACATTAAAAATATTAGAAACGGGAAATCATTTATAAAACTAGTTTTCAGCGGCCAATATTTAGAATTTATTTTAGAAATAACTATTATGAGTAATATGATAAATTGTCACAATTGATAAAATTATTATGTCAAATGGTTTAACGTTTGAAAGACAGACCTATATTCTAACTAGTATTCATAACTTGTTCTTTCGATTCAGAGATCTAAGCTCCTACGTTTTCCTCATCGTTAAAGCTTTCGATTCTTGGAGAGGTAGAACATGCTGCTCCTTTGCATGTTTTACACGCTGCAGTGCAAGAAGAGCCGTTTCTAAAGTAGCTACATCTCGTTGAGCTACATTCCAGTTGACAGGAGCGCTTCATGGTTTTCAGAAGCAGTCGAGAGCCTGGTAGGACGTCAGTAGTCAATGTATGAAAAAAGTCATTTTAATTTTTCCAACCCCATTTCTCGGCTTTACCTTCAGAATAAGGAACTCCACTCCATGCCTGAACTTGGTAGAAAACCCTGCAACTGAGGAATTTAGCTGCATCCGAAGTTGGTGGTAACTGTTCTGGGTGGACGAACGTGCTAGCAGTAGCCACCTTCCTTTTAAAAACTTCCCTGTGGAGTTCATTCAGATTTCCCCCTGGTCATGAGCCATATATCATGAGCAGACCGTCTTCTCCAGCAACCCTTACTTCCTCCTTTGAAGCTGAATTCAGCATGAAAACTACAGCTGATGTATAAAAATCGACATCTGTCATTCGCTTCTTCAGAGCAAGGCGTTCTCTCACACTGTGAATCCGTGAAGCAGAGTCATAACCTAAGATTGCGTGAGCAAAAAGAATCAGATGGCATGTCTCTTGGCCCAACTTCTCTTTCAATTTGTGAATATCCCATATTTGGGGAGCTTTGTTCGACTTTGGCTCAGGTGCAAAAGATAGTTTCTTCTTTGATAGGTCACCATGACAACACAATAGAACGAAAAGATCAGTGTCATCTCCAATGACGGCAGTGTCGTAATTCCGGGAAGAATCATAAGCATCTTGCACAATTGGGACATCTGCATCACTTGGTGCCGTCAATGCACATGTTTTTCTTGCAGGACAAAAACTCATCCTTATTTATCTTCAGCTGCATATCTGATGCAAAGAAGATCTCATGGCCGATTATACGACTTCTCGTCGACTGGGCCATATCCTTTATGGTAGCTCCACCATCGTAGCCATCGAATGCTATAGTGGCAGATGGATACTTTTGGGTCACGCAAGTATCATAATGGTCAAGGATTTTGGAGTATCGTTGGTTTTTGGCCCATGGAATTCTGTGCAGAAGTGCTCCACCGCCGATGATATATAGAATACCTTTGGGAAGGAGAGTAGAGCGATCCTCATTATTGCAAGCCTGTGCTATAGCCTTGACAGACTGACTTGTTTGGAGATCGGAGCATGCAAGAACTGTCAAAAAGTGACGCTTGGTAGGAACGAAGTTCGTGTTGAAAGTACTCAGATTCTGTGAGATTGATCCTCTTTGCTAGCGTGCTTAACCTGTGAAAAAGGAGAGTGGGGTCCAGTCTTTTGCAATCTCCACCTGGATTCTGCTTTTAAGTAATTTTAACTGCCTATTGCTCATCGAAACACAAAATCAGCGACCAATTTTCCAGACATGGAGTCAATGATTTTTAGGCCTAAATCTCTATCAGAATCAACGCTGGCAGATTCTTAGGCTGTAAGACAATTGGTGATGTTTTTTAGTTGAAGATCCCCATTAAATGGTGATCCATTTTCTAGGAAATCGATAACGATCCGGGTGTCTTTACAGTCTCTTAGCTGCCACGGCTAGGACGTTTCCTTGTGTTGTTCACTAGTTCCATAGAAAACCTGTGACATACCCTCCATCAGAAGATTTAGTGCAGAGCAGACTGATCGAGACAGAGCCCATAAAGACCTTTGAACGTCTGTCATACCATTTCCATCGGTAAGGCCACCAGCCGTTTTAAGACAACGCATGAGCTCCTACTAAATGGCAAGATCCGTGGAGAGCCTAGCCTGATCACATGCATCCCATTCTGGAAGGCTTGATAAACGGCAGGATTAGTTTCTTGGAGCTTGATCATTCGCTCAATGTAAAGCTAGCAGGATTTTGTGTAATTCTTGTGCCCAGATGCCGCCAGATAAGTTTTGCATGTCAGAAGTGGATTTTAACTGGATATTCCATGACCCAGATCGTTCGGCTCTTAAGAGGTTTGCAGTACGGATACCCTATCGGAGTATTACAAGTTGGGCCAGCCTAACGTTAAGGGTCACCTGTTAGCACAAGATGCTTTTCAAGGCGCTCAATAGATGTCTCTGTGAAAAGAAAAAAAGAAAACAGTTTTTAGATATAAATTTCCAAGGACTTTATTACGTACGGTTGGATACATTAGTTTACCATTTCAGACTGTCAATCTTTGGTTGAAATGATGATACAAACAAAATGATCTCTTACCTTTAAATATCAAGTTGATGGGAAAGAAGAAAATTCGCAGCGAAACTTTTTTAGCTTGTTAAGTGGCAGATACATTGAATTGCTTTCTTGTATCTATAGATGGCAAGATATCAAACACGGGCTATCAAAGGTGACTTAATAAATGATTACCCGGGGTAATTTTGAATTGTGATTTTTTACCTTACGGTTTTATCCGGGAAATCACTTGGACAAAGCGTGGGACGAAACATTGATATTATTTATTGCGTACAGGGGTCATGAAAGTGGTGTAGTTGACTTCTGTGCGTTAACTTGGCTTCTAAACGAGCCAACCATAATTCATCAGCCCACTTATTTTTTTTACCAACAATGAACGAATTGGTGCGCAATAAGCGCTAAAAGAAACATGTCAATGAAAATAAAAAAGTGTATATTGATGAATATGAAACGGGCTTTCTAGTAGACATTACATCCGGTTAAATTGATTTTTGGGCTCAGCTCATCATTTTATGTCAGAATAGCTGCCTTCTGATAGTATGGTGAAAAAGAGGTCACAACAATGAGAAGGGTGAAATTACATATTGATAATTATGAAACTTTTCTTCTGGTACCTTTTACATAAAATTTGCTTTCATTTTCGGGCTCAGCTCTTCATTTTATACCAGGACGGTACTTCTGATACAGAAAAAGGAACATCTACCAATATTTAATTTTTTTAGAAAAAAAACTGAAAAAACTGACACGAAAAGTAAAAAACAAACTAGTTTTGAGTCGACTAGAATGCGCAACTTTGGGTATGTTTTTACATTTTATAGTTAAAAAGAGGAAAATGGAAGTAGGGTTTTTTGATGAAGAGTGTCAACAGAGGAAAGTGGATCTACAGAATAGGTTAAATTTAGTAAATTTAGAAAATGACCCAAGTAAGAAGGACCTCCTTTTCCTACAATTTAGAACATGTAGATGAGAATATAAGATGCTAATTGAAAGAAAAAAAGGAGTGATTAGAGAAAAGGAAAGGCAGAATTTGGTCTCGTCATATAAGGATAGTAGAATGAAAGAATTCTGGAGGATGGTGAGAGAAGAAGGTAAGACAGAGGGGGCTAACTAGCCAAGAAACACCTGAGCCTAGTTCATGGCCAGCATATTTCAAAGAAAGAGAAGGTAACTGCAGTGACCTACAAGATTTAGATATAGAGATATTAGATGATCGAGAAGTTGGCCCACCAATGAAGGAGTATCGTTATGAATTATTAGAGGATATTTCGGAAATAGAGGTTAGAGAGTGTCTTTAATAAATGGAAGGAAAATCGGAATCAGGAATTGATGGGATTCCAAGTAATGTATATAAAAGATTTATATAATGGATCCTACCTGTGTTGTTAGTACTGTTCAGTCGGATTCTTTCTCTTCATCAGTGGCCTTCGGTATGGAAGAAATCTCTAATAGTGCCTTTAAAAAAAAGGGGATCCTGGTAGACATGAAAATTATCGTCCAATTTCGCTAATTTCAATGGCAAGTAAAATTTAAGAGAGGATATTAGATAATAGATTAGCTAGGTGGCTTGAAAGATATAAATTGATAGTGAACGACCAGGGGGGATTTCGAGAGGGATATGGAACGACGGATAGAGTATTAATGCTACAAGGGATGATAGAGAAATATGCTAGAGGAAAAGAGAGACTTTATGTAGCTTTTCTAGACTTTGAGAGGGCATTCGATAGTGTTGATAGAGTCTTCTTAAGTCTAGAATTATTGAAAGCAGGCCTACCGAAAATATTTGTAAAGATAGTAAGGGAAATGTATCTAGGTACAAAAGGGATAGTTAAAGTAATAGATATGGGTTTGTCAGAAGAGTTTTAATTTAAAAGAGGAGTCAACCAAGGTAGTACTAACTCTTCAAGATTATTTTGTGTATATATTAATGATATAGTAGAATATTTTAGAAGTGATCACGAGCGGTGATGTTGGGAACGTATGCTGTATAGGTACTGCTTTTTGTTGATGACTCGGTCGTGGTAGCTCGAAGTTTGCTAGTAACCTTTAGATGCTAATATATGTTCTAAGCGATTATGTTTAGGAAAATAAAATAACCTCAAATGTTAATAAAACAGAACTAGTGGTAATTGTAACGAGTAATAAGACTTATCAGAGGGGCCATAAGTTTTATTATAGAGGAAAGGAAATTCAACAAAAATCAAGTTTTAAGTATCTAGGTGTAACTTTGATGGAGAATGGAAGCTGGACAGAGCATATAAAACAAATTATAAGGAGAGAAAAAGCCTGTCTCATCGGCACTACTAAGGAATAAAACTTTGATAAGTACTAAAGAGATAAAAATGCATAAACAGATTTTCAACACTAAAATTTTGCCAGGCGAGCATTATGGAGCAGAGCTGTGGGGTTACGAGGCTGCCAAACAGCTGGAGAGTATCCAGCTTCAGTATTATAAAAGAGTAATCGGCGTTCATCAGACAACTCACACGCAAGCAGAAAGAGGGGACATAGGGCTATTTTCTTTAAGGAAATATAGAATAGGGCAGATGTTCCGGTTCTGGAGGAAGGTTCTAGAGCTGCCGGATGATAGACTAGTAAAGCTAGCATATTTAGAATTAGTTAAGTTAGGGAGGAAAAGAGCCTGGCCAGATACACCGTATATTAAATGAGCCTATCCTTCCTGTGGAATGAAGGATTAGGTGCACCGGACCTACTTACGGACATAGCGGAGCAGGTTACCAATATTATAGAACACCAAGAGGTACACCTGTGGTTCTCTTCTGTAGAGTCATCAGAGAACCTTAGGTTATATAAAAAAAAAAAAAATAGTTTTTGATGTCGAAATTTATTTCAAGACAGATTTACCAGCTAAGTGCCTTGGGATATGGTTCCAGCTCAGAGCGAATAGCCTTCCATTGCATGGTCGTTGGAAAATATTTGATAGAAATAGGGGTTTAAGGGATTCGGAGTACTCTTGCCCCTTTTGTAATCAGGATGTTGAAGATGTAAACCATCTTCTCACATGGTGCCGGGGGTTTTCAAGCCTAAGAGAGAGTTTTTTTTTTTGGAAAGGAAGCCCCTTTTCTCCCTGGCATTCTTGAGTTAAGGTCAAAACTCGTGATAGAGACAGTTTGCAGCTACCTTGAGGAAGTTTTGAATTTAAGGAAAAGTGTGTAGTTAAAAAACAAAGCGAAGAAATTTTTAGCTGTTTCTGTAAATTAATTAAAAAAACTTTTTCCACAAAATAAGTTTTTCAAAGAAAAGTAAAGAACTCCATTAAACAAAAATTAAGCAAAAATAAAATCAAATAATCTACCAGGCGTGAAGCTACCACAAATCAGCATCGATAAATAAATGAAACCCAAAACGAACAGAAATTACAATAAATAACCGAGTCAAATTCAAAACGAGCAGGAATTAACATAAGTTGAGCTCAAACCCCTATGCCTTCCCAAGGCCAGAACATAATTTGCACTTTACTGAAAAAAATACAAATGAATGGGCATTGTCAGTTTAATATATATATATACTGACATTTAGTAATCAAAATATTAATATTATTTGATTTATTAAAGTTATAAAAGTAAAACATTTATATTTATTTCAGTAAAGTGCAAATTATGTTCTGGCCTTGGGAAGGCACAGGGGTTTTGAGCCCACCTTATGTAAATTTCTGCTGGTTTTGAGTTTGACTCGGTTATTTATTGTAATTTCTGTTCGTTTTGGGTTTCATTTATTTATCGATGCTGATTTGTGGTAGTTTCATGCTTGGTAGATTATTTGATTCTATTTTTGGTCATTTTTGTTTAATGGAGTTCTTTACTTTTCTTCGAAAAACTAATTTTGTGGAAAAAGTTTTTTTTAATAATTTCTGTTCGTTTTTTATTGACATAGTCTTGTCAGAGAAAAAGAAAATAATACTTTAAATCTTTTTGTTTTTTGAAGAATATATAGTTTGACGTGCTGTTTTTATACTGGATAAAAATTTTCAACAATTTGGAACAATATACACACTTTTAAAAATATGGACACAAATAGTAGTGTTTAATTTAGTTTCCTACCTCCTCTAGTTGACCTGAAATTGAAAACCTGATACCATTTGCAGAAAGTCTGTTTACTTTCTTTGATAGCTTTGATACACTTACGCTTGGATACAATAAATTTTAAGAGCAGAAGCAGCCCCAAAGTTTGAACATAATACCCTCAGTCGTTCTTGGGATACTGCTGAGATGCCTTATTGGGAATTAGCATTAACACAGTGCATTTTGATTTAATCTTATGGCAACATTTAGTTTTTAAACAAAAAGTCCAATGGGAGGGTGGAGGTGGGAGGGGGATTAGTTTCTCTCCAATCATTTTCGACTATTAAAAAGGGCATCAGGCCTTTCTATTTTCAATCAAATGAGCCCTTTTTGAAGTTCCTACGATAACTCCTTCGATATAAAGTTCCCTGGTCTAAACAACAACAACAACAAAAAAATAATACATTATACCTACATCGATCTTTACTATAAAAATGTCAAGCCTTCCAATCACTTTTGACTATTAAAAAGGGCACTAGGCCTTTCGATTGCCAATCGAATGAGCCCTTTTTGAGTTCTATGACAACACTTCCTATATGCACCTTATATGCCCCCAGGGAATAAATTACAACCCTTACCTTAAGGGCTGTGAGGGTGGTTGTCATCCTCTAAGACCTAATTTCCAATACTTTCAACAACGTTAAACAAAATGTCTATCTCAGAATTTTGATTGGATGTGTCTGGGAAATTGGTGGGCGTGAGAGGGACGTTAGTTTCTCCAATCATTTTCAACTATTAAAAAAGGCACTAGCCCTTTCAATTTCCAAACAAATGAGCCTTTTTGAAATTTTTACGACAACGCTTTCAATAAATATCTTATATGCCCCCGGGGGTAACTTGCTGCCCTCGCCCTGAGGGCTTGGGGGGGTCGTCATCCTCAAAGACCTAATTTCCAGAACTTTCTACTACGTTGAACAAAATGGCTATCTGAAAATTTGTATTGGATGTGTTTGGGGGAATGGTGGGCGTCAGTAGGGGTTAGTTACCCTCCAATCAGTTTCAACTATTAAAAAGGGCACTAGCCTTCTCAATTTCCAATTGAATGAGCCCATTTTGAAGTTTTTACGACAACTGTGTCATTAAAAACCTAATATTCCTCCAGGGCATAACTTACAACCTTTGCCCTGGGGACTCTGGGGGGTTTGTCATCCTTAAATACATAATTTACAGAACTTTCAACTACGTTGAACAAAATGGATATCTCTAAACTTTGATTGAATGTGTTTGGGCAAATGGTGAGCGTGAGAGGGGGGTTAGTTGCCCTTCAATCACTTTGGTCTATTAAAAGGGCACTAGCCCTTTCAATTTTCAATTGAATGACCCCTTTTTGATGTTTTTACAACAACGCTTTCTATAAAATCTTACATGCTCCCAGGGTATAACTTACAACCCATGCCTTGAGGGTTGTGGGGGGGATGGGTTGTCATTCTTAAAGACCTAATTTCAACTACGTTGAATAAAATGGCTATCTAAAAATTTTGATTGGAGGTGTTGGGAGAAACGATGGGCGTGAGAGGGGGGTTAGTTGCCTTCATATCGCTTTTGATTGTTAAAAAGGGTCCTTTGAATTTCTCCAGGCCTTTCAATTTCCAATTGAATGAAGCCCCTTTTCAAGTTTATACGATAAAAATTTCAATAAGACTTATATACCCCTAGGGCATAACTTATAACCCTTGCCCTGAAGACTGTGGGGGGAGTGTCCTGCTCAAAGGTATAATTTCCTGAACTTTAAACTGTTTGGAACAAAATGGCTATCTAAAAATTTTGATTGGATGTGTTTGGGGAAAGGGTGGGCATGGAAGGGGTGTTAGCTGCCTTCCAATAGCTTTTGACTATTAAAAAGGGCAATAACCATTTCAATTTCCAATCGAATGAGCCCTTTTTGAAGTTTCTACGACGATGCGTTCTATAAAAACCTTATATGCCCCCAGGGCATAACGTACAACCCTTGCCCTGAGGGCTGTGGGGGAGTGTCCTCCTCAAAAACATAATTTCTATCTGGAAATCCACAACACTGAACAAAACGGCAATCTAAAATTTTTGATTGAATGTGTTTGGGGAAAAGGTGGGCGAGATAGGGGGGCTAGTTACCCTCAAATCACTTTCGACTATTAAAAAGGACACTAGACCTTTGAATTTTTCAATCGAATGCTTTTTCAAGTTTCTACGACAAAGATTTCAATAAAAACTTATATGCCCCCAGGAGATAACTTATAACCCTTGCCCTGAAGATTCTAGGGGGAGTCTCCTGCTCAAAGGTATAATTTCCTGAACTTTAACTGCGTGGAACAAAATAGCTATCTCAAAATTTTGATTGGATGTGTTTTAGGAAATGGTGAGCGTTTAAGGGGTGTTAGTTGCCTTGCAATTACTTTCGACTATTAAAAAGGGTACTATTAAAAGGGCAAGCCCACCATTTCCCGAAACACATCCAATCAAAATTTTGAGATTGTTCAGCGTAGTGGATTTCCAGATAGAAATTATATTTTTGAGGAGGACACTCCCCCACAGCCTTCAGGTTAAGGGTTGTAAGTAATGCCCTGGGGGCATATAAGGTTTTTATAGAAGGCGTTGTCATAGAAACTTCAAAAAACGCTCATTCGATTGGGAATTCAAAGGGCTAGTGCCCTTTTTAATAGTAGAAAGTGATTTGAGGGCAACTAACCCCCCTCTCACGTCAACCCTTTCCCCAAACATATCCAATCAAAATTTTGAGATAGTCATTTTATTTAACGTAGTTTTAAGTTCTGTAAATTAGGTCTTTGAGGATGACAACCCCCTCACAGCTCTCAGGTCAAGGGCTGTAAGTCATGCCCAGGGGGCATATAAGGTTTTTCTAGAACGTGTTGTCGTAGAAACTTCAAAAAGGGCTTATTCGATTAGAAATTGAAATGGATAGTGCCCTTTTTAATAGTCGAAAGTAATCGGAAAGCAACTAACACCCCTTCCACGCTCACCATTTCCTCAAACACATCCAATCAAAATTTTGAGATAGCTATTTTGTTCCACGCAGTTTAAAGTTCCGGAAATTATATCTTTGAACATAACACTCCCCCCCACACATTGCAGTGCAAGGGTTATAAGCATGCCCTGGGGGCATATAAGATTTTGATTGCAATCTTTGTCGTAGAAACTTGAAAAAGAGCTCATTCGATTGGAGATTCAAAGGTCTAGTGCCCTTTTTAATAGTCGACAGTTATTTGAGGGCAACTAACCCCCCTCTCTCGCCCACCTTTTCCCCATAAACATCCAATCAAAATTTTTAGATAGCTATTTTGTTCAGCGTTGTTGATTACCAGATAGAAATTATGTTTTTGAGGAAGACACTCCCCCACAGCCCTCAGGGCAAGGGTTGTAAGTTATGCCCTGGAGGCATATAAGGTTTTTATAGAACGTGTTGTCGTAGAAACTTTAAAAAGGGCTCATTCGATTGGAAATTGAAACGGCTAGTGCCCTTTTTAATAGTCGAAAGTGATTGGAAGGCAACTATGACCCCTTCCACGCCCACCATTTCCCCAAACATATCCAACAAAAATGTTGAGATAGCCATTTTGTTCCATGCAGTTTAAAGTTCAGGAAATTATACTTTTGAGCAATACACTCCCCCCCCAGTCTTCAGGGCAAGGGTTATAAGTTATGCCCTGGGGGCATATAAGGTTTTATTGAAATCTTTGTCGTAGAAACTTGAAACATGGCTCATTCGATTGGAAATTAAAGGGATAGTGCCCTTTTTAATTGTCAAAGTGATTTGAGGGCCCACCTTTTCCCCAAATACATTAATCAAAATTTTTGGTTAGCCATTTTATTCAACTTAGTTGAAAGTTTTGGAAATTAGGTCTTTAAGGATGACAACCCATCCCCCCCCCCAAAAAAACCCTCAGGGCAAGGATTGTAGGTTATGCCTTTGGAGCAGGTAAGGTTTTTATAGAAAGCAATGTTGTAAAAACATCAAAAAGGGCTCATTCAATTGAAAATTGAATGGGCTAGTGGTCTTTTAATAGTCGAAAGTGATTGAAGGGCAACTAACCCCCTCTCACGCCCACCATTTCCCCAAGCACATCAAATCAAAATTTTGAGATATCCATTTTGTTCAATTTAGTCAAAAGTTCTGGAAATTAGGTGTTTTAGGATGATAGCCCCCTCAGAGCCCTCATTGCAAGGGTTGTAAGCTATACCCTGGGGCCATATAAGGTATATATAGAAAGTTTTTAAAACATGTCAAAAAGGGCCCATTTGTTTGGAAGTTGAAATTGCCCTTTTTAATAGTCGAAAGTGAATGGAGAGTAATTGACCCCCCTCTCACGCCCACCTTTTCCCCAAACACATCTAATCAAAATTTTTAGATGACCATTTTGTTCAACGTAGTTGAAAGTTTTGGAAATTAGGTCTTTAAGGATGAAAACCCCTCCCCCCTCCCCACAGCCCTCAGGGAAAGGGTTGCAAGTTATGCCCTGGGGTTATATAAGGTTTCTATTGGAAGTGTTGTCGTAAAAACTTCACAAGGGCTCATTCAATTAGAAATTGAAAGGGATAGTGCCCTTTTTAATAGTTGAAAGTGATTGGAGAGCGACTAACGCCCCTCTCACCCCCACCATTTTCCCAAACCCATCCAATCAAAATTTTTAGATATCCATTTCGTTCAATGTACTTGAAAGATCTAGAAATTATGTCTTTTAGTATGATAACCACCTCAGAGCCCTCAATGCAAGGGTAGTATTTTTAGCCCTGAGGGCATATAAAGTTTATATAGAAAGTTGTTGTAGAAATTTAAAAAAGGGTGCTCATTTGATTGGAAATTGAAATTGCCCTTTTAATAGTCGAAAGTGAGTGGAGAGTAATTAACCTCCCTCTCACGCCCAGCATTTCCCCAAAAACATTCAATCAAAGTTTAGAGATAGCCATTTTGTTCAACGTAGTTGAAAGTTCTGGAAATTATATATTTAAGGATGACAAACCCCCCAGAGGGCCAGGGGAAAATGTTGTAAGTTATGTCCTGGGGGCATATAAGGTTTTTATAGTTAGAGTTGTCGTAAAACTTCAAAAGGGGTTCATTCAATTGGAAATTGAGAGGGCTAGTGTACTTTTTAATAGTCGAAATTAATTGGAGGGTAACTAACCCCCCTCTCACGCCCACCATTCCCCCAAACACATCCAATCAAAATTTTCAGATAGCCATTTTATTCAACGTAGTAGAAAGTTCTGGAAATTAGGTCTTTGAGAATGACACGCCCCGCAGTCTTCAGGGCAAGTGTTGTAAGTTATGCCCTGGGGGCATATAAGATTTTTATTGAAAGTGTTGTCGTAGAAACTTCAAAAGGGCGCATTTGATTCGAAATTGAAAGGGCTAGTGCCATTTTAATAGTTGAAAGTGATTGGAGAGCGACTAATGCCCCTCTCACGCCCACCATTTCCCCAAACACATCCAATCAAAATATTGAGATAGCCGTTTTGTTTAACGTAGTTGAAAGTTCGGAAAATTAGGTCTTAGAGGATGACAACCACCCTAACAGCCCTTAGAGTAAGGGTTGTAATTTATGCCGTGGGGGCATATAAGGTGTTTATAGAAAGCGTTGTCGTTTTAAAAAGCGCTCATTTGATTGGAAATCGAAAGGCCTAGTGCCCTTTTTAATAGTCAAAAATAATTGGAAGGCTTGATATTTTTATAGTAAAGATCGATGTAGGTATAATGTATTTTTTTTTTTTTTTTTTTTTTTTTTTAGACCAGGACACTTCGTATCGACGGAGCTGTCGTGGGAACTTCGAAAAGGGCTCATTCGATTGAAAATAGAAAGGGCTGATGCCCTTTTTAATAGTCGAAAGTGATTGGAGGGCAACTAATCCCCTTTCGACGCCCACCCTTCCATTTGCCCATTTTGTTTAAGAACTAAATGTTGCCTTAGGATTAAAGCAAAATGCCCAATAATGCCCAATAAAATACCCAATAAGGTATCTCAGCTAGACCCCGGTGCCGCGCCGGCGGATCAACCGAACGCCGCCGACGAGAGGCCCAGTCAAACGCCGCCGAAGTGTCGTGACGCCGCCGTTACACCGCAGGCACGCCGCTGCCGGCAGAGGTGGCTGTATTCGGTCGACTTTAAATTATTTTTGCGGCAATTCTTTCTTGCGTCAACCGCAAAGTCGGAGCTTTTCCTTCTCGTGTGGTTTAGTATTTCGATTTTCCTGATTAGAAATCAAACAGGGCTTGCACTATCCCCGAGTTTTTGGGTATTTTCTCGAAAATCTATGCGTCACCCCGAAAACAATTTTTTTTCCCCGAATCCCCGAAAATCACGCAATCATAGTGCCACCCCTAGCGATTTATCGCCAGTGACTTTCCCTGCCAAATATTACTTTGCATACCATAATTCTTCACTACTCTCTTGTTCATTAATTTTCGTCTCTTTTGTTACTTTGCATAAAAACCAGATAGATGCAATATACTATTGCAAATATTGCAATATACACAGTTCTTCATATGTTGACAAAAAAAGTATCGTCTTTATGTAATGAGTTTAAATCATTTCGAATGCAGTTTCTCAATCGCTATTTCTTACATCATTCGTAGTCAAGAATTTTATTTTCAAGTTGAATAGAATTATAGAACGCATTTACTACTATACAGCTTCAGCCTTTTGTTGGATTTTGAAATTGACAGCCGACAGATTGTTTCTACAGCTGAATCGTAAGTTTGCAGATTTTTTTTTTTTTTTGCTGTTTTAGATAAGATTTTCTTAACGTTTAATACTCAATCATTGAACGCCTGATAGAAAACACAATCTTCTTTCTGGAACATTTTCACCCCCCCCCCCGAAAAAAACTTCGATTGAGACAAAATTTTGCTACTGGCCTTATTTGGTTTTTGTGTGTATTCTGTGTGAGATTCTTTGGATCTTATGGAATGCCATGGCGAATTTATCACTCATTATTCCCATACTTTGAGTTATATCTGAATAATTTCGATATTTTTGTTGTTGTCTTTGTACCCCCTTACTTATTTCCTCAATTTTTTTTTCAAAGAACACTAAGCTTTTTAACGTTATTTTGCGTATTTGTTTGAACCATATAGTGACCTAGTTAATTATTAAGTAAATTATTTTTCTAATGAAAGCTGAGACGGTATCCTATCAAGGTGGTATCCAGAGAGGGGGGGGGGGGTAGGAAGGTATTACATTTAAATGATAATAGCTCGAAATTTTATTTATTGAAAGCAGGGATCCCAAAAAGTAGAATTTTTTTTTTTTATTTAAAGCAGAGAGGGCATCCTATCAATGTGGTATCCAGAGGGGAGAGGGGGGTATTGAGCTATCGTATTTAAATGATAATACGTCGATTTTTTTTAAAGCAGGGGTGCCAATAAGTTAATTTTTTTTTTAAAGCAGAGATGGTATTCTATCAAGATGGTATCGAGAAGGGGGGTGGGCATATGGAGTTGTTATATTTAAGTGATAGTACCTTGATTTTTTTTTTTTATTGAAAGCAGAGATGCCAAAAAGTTGAAAAGTTGACAAAATTAACAAGATTTTCGTCAGTTATACTTGATACAGCACTTGCATGGTTTTATCGTCCAAAGGGAAAGGGACATATGCGTCCAATCCGTTTTTTTTTCTTATTGATGAAACGGGTTTACTTTGAAAACATTCACTCATAAGTACCAGGCAGATTCACACTAAAACGAAGTGGTTTGATGAAAGCGATATCGACATCCCCACCTAACGTTGCGCTCGAGTAACAATGGCGCCCTTGGTCCAGTGCCCAAGTTACATTAAAAGGCCAGGTCATAATAAAAGCTTTCAATTTGGGAGGTTCAAGGAGGAGTTTTTGACAGTATAATGATCTCAGGGTACTAGATGTTGCAAAGTTCTTACGTATCTAAGGTGGTTTAGAAAATTCGATCACCCCACAAATGATTACCAAAAATATGCACAAATGTAACATTTGGAATATTATAACACTTGTTTCAAAACTTTGAAGAAAAGCAAAAAAGTCTAAATACGCCTAACTACACTTGAAAGCTATTTTAAAAAGAAACTCTTTGGAGATTTCCATGGAAATGACCATAGCAGAAGCTTTGAGCCTGGGTGGGGATCAAAGAGGAGTCTTTGAGTATTTTGACCACTAGTGACTTATTGTTGCGACTGTCTTAAATTTGGTAATTCTTGTGAGCATTTGGAAATCAAAGCTTAAACGCAATAACTGATACCTAGTGTCCTAACATTTTGCTTGGATTAAAAGTAACCAACTAGGATGAAAATTTCAACATCTTCCTGGAGCTACTTCAGTCTGCATATTATTTCATTTAATTACACTTAAAACGGATGAACTTTTCCTTTTTTACCTACGAAAATAGCTGGCACTTCATTTTTCTTCATAGCGAATAAACTATTAAGTGTTTTTTTGTGTCATTGTAATTGAAGTGTTCTCATGTGAAGTGTGTATCATGTATTTTTCAGTTTGCTAAATATACCCCTTTTAGATGCAGTTTATCATTTGAATGATATTAGGTATTTATGAGTTTATAATTTGGAATGAATCCCCAAAAGAAAAAATGAATAATATCCAAAAGAGCAGCCAAAAATAATAAAAAAGCAGCTGTTCAGCCTTAGCCTACATGACATATATTCTATAAAGAAGCCAAAAAAAAACAACTTTAAAATACATTTCTTTTTAAATTGTTATTAAAAACCATTTTTTAATACAAGAAGGCTTCTTAGGAATCCAAAAGAGCAAAAAAAAAACAAAAAACAATCAATATCAAAGTCGCCCATTTCAACTGTTTTAAAGGTGACAAAACAGATATAGGCAAAGGGCATTATGAAAAAATTAAGCTTCTAAGTTCAAAGTTATATTCAAAGTTTTTACCCAGATAACTGACGAATTTTGTGATACGGTATTTGAAGTTTTGTATGCATTAACGCTCGATGAAAAAAACAACTAATTTTGACAATTATTTATATTAGGAATACATAGCTAATATATAATCAAACTACTCATATTATGCAAGGGTACTGAAATGTCAGAGCCATTTTGTTCCTAACAGATTTCTACTTATCTTGATAACTAACGGAAAGATCAGTTTCCTGCCAGTAACTTGTGAAGTTTTGAACTCTTGAATAGGCTCGAATCTGTTGTAAATTTAAGCTGTGATTTGAGAAAGACTGATGAAAACATCAATGTTTGCGGTCAACAAATGTTTGCGGTCGATCGCACCGGCAGCGCGCCACCGCCATCTTACGGGGGGCGCGCCGCTGATGTCTTACCGGCGACGCAGCGTGGCGTGCTCTTTTTGGCCCCGCCGCCGCCGGTCTTCCCTCATCGGCGTGGCGCCGGGGTTTAATCTCAGCAGTATCCCAAGAACGACTGAGGGTATTATATTAAGACTTTCGGGGCGACTTCTGCTCTTGAAATTTAACCAAATCAAAATAGCGTAAGTGTATCCAAGCTATCAAAGAAAGTAAACAGATTTTTTTTGTGAATGGTATCAAGTTGTCCATGTCATGTCAAATAGAGGATGCATGAAACAAAATTAAGCACTACTATTTTTGTCCTGATTTTTATAGGTGTATGTTGTTAAAAATTGCGGAAAATTCTTCTCCAGCATACAAATAACAAGCCAAACTATAAAGTCTTAAAAAAAAGAAAAGATTGAATGTATTATTTTCATTTTCCCTGAAAAGACTATGTCAATATAAAGCGAACAGAAATTAATTAAAAAAAACTTTTTCCACAAAATAAGTTTTTCAAAGAAAAGTAAAGAACTCCATTAAACTAAAAATGAGCAAAAATAAAATCAAATAATCTACCAATCGTCAAACTACCACAAATCAGCATCAATAAATAAATGAAACCCAAAACGAACAGAAATTACAATAAATAACCGAGTCAAACTCAAAATGAGCAGAAATTAACATAAGTTGGGCTCAAAACACCTATGCCTTCCCAAGGCCAAAACAAAATTTGCACTTTACTGAAAAAAATACAAATGAATGTGCATTCTCAGTTTAATATACATATACAAATATTTAGTAATCAAAATGTTAATATTATTTGACTTATTAAAGTTATAAAAGTAAAAATATTTATAAGTTTTTGGGTTTCATTTATCATTTTAAAACATATCGTTTTGGGTTTCATTTATTTATTGATGGCGATTTGTGGTAGTTTCACGCTTGGTAGATTATTTGATTTTATTTTTGCTCATTTTTTGGTTAATGGAGTTCTTTACTTTTCTTTGAAAGCTTATTTTGTGGAAAAAGTTTTTTTTAATTAATCTATACGAAAACACTTTGTTCAAAAATACTAAAATTCTTCTGTAATTTGTTTGCAGACGATACCAAAAACAATTTATCTTTACGATCACTAATGACAAATCGATAACAGAATCTTGTAACAGAAACTGTATTTTTTACGTGGCAGAATGTCATGCATGAACATTACGTGGCAGAATGTCATGAACGTGGCATATTTTTGGTCATATGCAATGGCATGTGCGCTCCGAAAAACGGAGGAACATTTGCTAGATGTTTTCCACAGAAATTACCAACCGATGGTTTTGGGTACCTGACTGACTGACCGTAAACAGTGACCTGCACAAAAAGTGTGGTTCAATCCCGCTTTCTAGGCAGTGGCGGATCCAGAAAAGGAGCGAGGGGGGTGTGCGCCTCCCCCGTAACGTAGTCTAAAGTAGTATAATTTACTTAATTAACGCAAGTTTGTGCTAATTAAACTTGCTCCTAATGCAAGTTTATCGGATCAATCTATTTTGCGCAACCCCTAAAAAAATCCTGGATCCGCCCCTGTTTCTAGGGCTATAACGAGAGAAATGTTTAGATGGCTAGGGTACGTTCTACGGATGAAGGATGAGAGATTGCAAAGATTATTCTTATTGGCCAACCGTCTGAGGCCAAACGAAAAGCAGGTCGTCCCCGGTTGGGGTGGGAACATCTCGTAAGGAAAGATCTAAGGGAAATTGGAACTTTCTAGAAGGGGGTAAAGAGGGAGTCTTTGAATAGATTGAGATCGAGGAGGAGTACACGTAGCTGTGTTGGCCTCAGGCGGATATGTGCTGCAATGATTTGTTAGCAATAGTATTAGCAGTATATGAAATGGCGAAGCTAGGGGGGGGGCAATTGGGGATAGCTATTCTCGGGCTCAGCCTAAAGGGGCACTGAACTGATTTCTTTTTTCACTTATATGGAGAGGGCGAGTGTAGAAACTGACATTTTCCCCAGGCGTTGAAAATTTCTTCGCCTTTGATTACATGAAATATATATTATTGTGTCCAATTCTTCTAAGAATCCTCAAAACTGTATTTTCAGGGTATACCAAGAATAGCTCATCGGCACAATTATCAACGAACAATCGATGAAAGAGTTCCACTTCTTAACGTCCGATATGAATTTGTCTTTCCGCAAATTGAAGTATTGCGACCCATAGAAGACAGTGACCATTCAAATATCCCAGAAGAAACAGAATATATTGAATCTAACGAAGAAAATGATGAGCTGTTCTATGATGAAGGACACCCTGAAGTGATATTAGATAATCACCAGGACCCGATACTTGTTGATGAAGATTATTTTGACAATGAATACGAAGAAAATAGTGAGGTATGTAACAAGTCCTCCGAAAAGCGGAACATACGGTACAAAGAAACAAATAGAAATGTTATAATATGCCGTTTGTCGTAACGTTATTCCCCCGTTCCCCGCACCTTGAAAAGATTTATTTATCATTCGGGTATTTCTTACCATAAATCAATTTTGTTTTCAAGGTAAAATTTTAGAGGTTAGAATAAAAAAAATTTTTTAGAGTTATTCAAAAAGACCTCTAGGAACAGACAAAATCAATACCAACCTCTGATCAAAAACCAACAAAGAGAAAAATCTAAAAAAAAAAACAAAAAAACGAGACTGTGGCCAGTGAAGAGAAAATAAAACAACAAATGCAAAACAACGCGGATATTTCGCCTGTATCCAAACAAGGCGTCTTCAGCACGAAAGAAACACAAGAAGAACAGGATAAAAAAAAAAACAAGAAAAAACTAAAAACCAATAAAACCACCACCAAAACAAACAAACAAAAATGTACAATTGGTGCAAACTGATCCACGTAGGGAAAATATGCTATTTTAGAGTTACTTCAGTGAGGACACCAGAGTAACTGAGAAAAAATAAAAAAACTGTAAATTACTTTAATTATTCTGTTGGAAAATAATCCTTTTGTTAGCTATTACTGAAGCAAATCGCTTTGGTCTAGCAGGTAAAATAGTCCCCTGGGGATTTTTTAAAATCTTAACTCCCTTATTGACTGTTGATTCACTCTTTAGAAGGTTATCATAAATTGGGTCAATATTTAAATTACCTGTGTCCCTATTTATGGAAAGGTTAGCAAACATATGTTTTTTAATTTCTATGGCTTCCCTCGCCCATTGGGTGTAACCCTTATCATTTGAAATAGCTAAGGCTTCATCAAATTTTACAAAATGATCTGGTTGAAGCCAAATATGCTCTGCTAAAGCTGAAACGAAAGTTTCTGGAGGCTTGCTTAATTGTAGGGTTTTTTCTATTGAGTTTTGGTGTTCAATAAACCTTTCAACAAATTTTTGGTGTGTCCTACCAATATAGAACTTCCCACAAGAACACGGAATTTTATACACCCAACTTTGTAAAATTCCCCGAGTTAACTCCTTACCAGAACTAAAAAAAACTATCCATTGGCCTCAACGATTGGAAACATATATCAATACCAAACTTACGTAAAACCCGTGAAATTATCTCCCCCAAACCAGGTACATATGGTAATGAAATGAAACTTTTTGATACAACTTAATCTAAAGACTGAGAAACCCCAACTACCATACTACCATGTTTAAACCGTCTATTTTCAATTATTTTATCAATGAACTTAATTTGATAACTATTACACAACAAAATATCCCTCAAGTATAAAAATTCCGAATCCAGAAATTCTTGTGAATAAAGTCTAAAGGCTCTATCCACTGGTGAAATTAAAACCCCCCTTTTTACCGACATAGGGTGGCAAGAATGAAAATTTAAATACCTATCATTGTGCGTTGGTTTTCTGTAAATCGAGAAAAGTAAATGAAGATCCCTTATAATTAATTAAATATCCAGAAAAGGTAATTTATTATTATCCTCAATCTGAACTGTAAATTTAATGTAATCATCAAAACTATTTAAATGCTTACAAAATAGGTCTAAGGAGTCCAATCCATGTTTCCAAACGCACACCACATCATCCATGAACCTACCCCAGAAGCAAGGGGTATGGGTATTTTTTTGTCATGGCTGGTCAGTTCGGCTTAAGATCTTTCATTCAACCTCTGATCAGAAATGCTAGAGGGTGGCGCTAGGAATACAAACTCATTCTTGTCTGACCCATCAATCCTACATAAAGGTTTCTTTTACAGAATCACTTTCAAGGGAGGGGGGGGGGATTGGGTAAAAAAACTACAAAATACATCAAAAATGTGTTTATATGTATTTTGTTACTTTTTCCCGAAAAAATTTCTGGGGAAGGGGTTACTAGTTTTCACCCCAACCCCCCGCTCATCCTGGTTGTCAACTCTTTTATAGGACCTGCATCTCCAACTACTTCCACAAAGGTGAAAAGATAATGTAACACGTCTTAGGAGGGTTACTGGTTTTCACCCTCCCCCCTCCTGGTTGTCAACTCCTGTATGTGACCTGTATCTCCAACTACTTTCACTAATGTGAAAAGAAAATGTAACACTTCATAAGATGGTTACTGGTATTCACCCTCCCCCTCTCCTGGTTGTCAACTCTTTTATAGGACCTGCATCTATAACTACTTCCACTAAGGTGAAAAAAGGATGTAAAACGTCTTTGGAGGGTTACTGGTCTTCACCCCCCCCCCCCTGGTTGTCAACTCCTTTATAGAGCATGTATCTTCAACTACTTCCACTAAGGTGAAAAGAATATGTAACACGTCTTAGGAGGGTTAATGGTTTTCACCCTCCCCCCCTCCTGGTTGTCAAATCCTTTATAGGACCTGCATCTCTAACTACTTCCACTAAGGTGAAAAGAGAATGTAACACGGCGTAGGAGGGTTACTGGTCTTCACCCCCCTCCCCCTGGTTGTCAACTCCTTTATAGAACCTGTATCTTCAACTAATTCCACTAAGGTGAAAAGAGGATGTAGCACGTTTTAGGAGGGTTACTGTCCCCCCCCCCTCCCGCTCCTGGTTGCCAACTCTTTTATAGGACCTGCATCTCCAACTACTTCCACTAAGGTGAAAAGAGAATGTAACATGTCTTAGGAGGGTTACTGGTTTTCACACACACCCCCCCCCCCCCTCCTGGCCGTCAACTCTTTTATAGGAAATGCATCTATAACTACTTCCACTAAGGTGAAAAGAGAATGTAACACGGCGTAGGAGGGTTACTGGTCTTCACCCCCCCCCCCTCCCCCTGGTTGTCAACTCCTTTATAGAACCTGTATCTTCAACTAATTCCACTAAGGTGAAAAGAGGATGTAACACGTTTTAGGAGGGTTACTGTCCCCCCTCCCTCCCGCTCCTGGTTGTTAACTCTTTTATAGGACCTGCATCTCCAACTACTTCCACTAAGGTGAAAAGAGAATGTAACATGTCTTAGGAGGGCTACTGGTTTTCACCCTCCCGCCGTCCTGGCTTTCAACTCCTTTATAGGACCTGTATCTCCAACTACTTCCACAAAGGTTGAAAGTAAATGTAACACGTCTTGGGAGGGTTACTGGTTTTCAACCTCCCTTCTACTAGTTGTCAACTCCTTTATAGGACCTGTATCTCCAACTACTTACACAAAGGTGAAAAGATAATGTAACACGTCTTAGGAGGGTTACTGGTTTTCACCCCCCTCCTGGTTGTCAACTCTTGTATAGGACCTACATCTCTAACTACTTCCACCAAGGTTAAAAGAAAATGTAATGTGTTTTAGGAGGGTTACTGGTTTTCACCCTCCCCCCGACCTGGCGGTCAACTCCTTTATAGGACCTGTATCTCCAACTACTTCCACAAAGGTGAAAAGAAAATGTAACACGTCTTAGGAGGGTTACTGGTTTTCGC
Source organism: Artemia sp. Qi Xiang Cuo (assembly GCF_049724085.1). Taxonomy (NCBI): domain Eukaryota; kingdom Metazoa; phylum Arthropoda; class Branchiopoda; order Anostraca; family Artemiidae; genus Artemia; species Artemia sp. Qi Xiang Cuo. The sequence goes on from NC_142814.1 coordinate 8,531,744, forward strand.
CCTCCCCTTTTTGTCAACTCCTTTATAGGACCTGTATCTCCAACTACTTCCACAAAGGTGAAAACAGAATGTAACACGTCTTAGGAGGGTTACTGGTTTTCACCCCCCCCCCTCCTGGTTGTCAACTCTTTTATAGTACCTGCATCTCTAACTACTTCCACTAAGGTGAAAAGAAAATGTAACATTACTGGTTTTCACCCTCCCCCCTCCTGGTTGTCAACTCCATTATAGGACCTGCATCTCCAACTACTTCCACAAAGGTGAAAAGAAAATGTAACATGTCTTAGGAAGCTTACTGGTTTTCAGCCTCCCCCCTCCTGGTTTTCAACTCCTTTATAGGACCTGTATCCCCAACTACTTCCACTAAGGTGAAAAAAGAGTGTAACACGTTTTAGGAGGGTTACTGGTTTTCACCCTCCCCCCTCCTGGTTGCCAACTCCTTTACAGAACCTACATATCCAACTACTTCCACAAAGGTGAAAAGAGAATGTAACACGTCTTAGGAGGGTTACTGGTTTTCACCCTCCCCCCTCCTGGTTGTCAACTCCTTTATAGGACCTGTATCTCCAACTACTAAGGTGAAAAGAAGATTTAACGGAGAATATGATATTCTGGGTATCTTTAAAACCAAATACTGTACTACAATAAGAGTTGAAGCAATCGATAAAAGTCGCTTAGTCGGCTATATCCTTAACATCAGAAAACAATGTCACATAACGTTTGGTAAATAACCAAAGAAAAGCTGTAGGGGGAGGAGCAATTCTAAACTAGGGAACAAACAAATTAATTATTTCAAATGCATGTTTGAGCAATCTTGTGAGTACAATGACCTTTTGTTTTTTTGCTTGATATATTCGGTTTAAGCTTACTATAGGTCCCCCTCCATTCTGGAAAATTATGTGTCTTACCTCATTCCCCTAAATCATTTTCTGGGAACACTATTGCTCACAAATATTGATACTTGTCGGTTATTGGAAACACATTCAAGAGTTACGCTTAGGTTATATCTCAGAAAACCGGTTTCATAGTTACAAAACAAGTGACGGTTGATACAATGCATTGGACTTAGACAGAATGCATTGGAATTGTATAATTGGGGCTATATATTTGTACTTTAGGGGTGGGGGCTAGGTTAGCTTACGTTAGGTTGGGTTAGGTTATGTTTCCATAATTTTTGTTTCTAAAGTGTTATTTTATTATCATGTTTTGTTATATTTCATTTCCACTTCTTGGGTATGTTTCCAATAGCCGACAAGTACCCAAGTATTATTAACCTTCTTAAATTTTTGCAGCTTCAAACGTCAAGCGAAGAAGTTCCATCACGAAGAAAACGCCATGCAAGGATGAAATGTGGTGGAAAAATTACAGATGTCGTTGGAGTTATCGAAACGCCAAATTATCCATACAATTACGAAAATAATATGCAATGCACTTGGGTTATAGAGGTAAGATTAATATTAAAATGAAGAATGAAGTCTTGCCAGAAAAGACAGTACATGTTCAAAGCTTCAGTATGACAATAAAAAAAAACCTTGAATGTGAAATGCCTTAAAAAAGGGAATTATCCAAAATATAAAACAGGCTGGTGACCTAAAAGATTCTACTCAAAATGTTTTTTACGCGCAAATTTCAGATAATATAATCTTCCATCACCCACTTTAGAAGTAAATAAAAGCAAAACTTTAAGAGCTTTATACTGATTACCTTAACATTAGCACCATAATATCTATCTCTTGCATTCTTTTTGAAGAAAGAAAGGGGGCTTAATCCTTTTAAATGATTTCTAATCATTTTGGCTCTAAACGGATAAGGTTAGTACCTGAAAATTTTTCAAATCTTTTTTTGCTATTTTGTATGTTAATCTTGAATATGGCTGTTTTTTCACTCATCAATGTGCTAAGATCTTACATCTTTGTCAGAAAACGCTTAAAAATGAAGTCTTTGAACTAAGATTTTACATCTTTTGTTGTTTTTATGCAAACATCTTTCATCATTCTGCTCTGATCAGTGGTCTGAGAACAATGATGAGTATATCATCAAAGTTCTCTCATCATTGTTCTATATGGCAGAAAAATGGCGTCCTTCACACTTTTTGCTAACACCAGTGAGCTGTAAGTTCTTAGAACAAAGATGAGTTAAAAAACAATCATCTTTGCAGAAAGATGAAATATCATGCAAGATCTTACATGTAAGATCTTCGTACTAAAAAACGGGCCTAATGTGATCGTTTGGTTAAGCAAATTTAAAGGAATATGTTTTTGAGCTGAATTTTTCAAAAAAATCACAGAAGTTTAAAATCAAAGGGGTTATTTTTGGAAACTGACCGCATGAAAACAAAATAAACCAACGCCATCTATATGGCCAATAGAAGCCTTGACATTTTATTTTAAGAAGTGACGACCCTTAACATTAAAAAAATAATATTGTTATACAGTTTCAGAGAAGTTTGTAGGTAAGTATCTTTTTAAAAATTAAGCGGTTAATATAAGATGGATGAATTTAGAAAAAAAATACTGTCCCATGTTGGGATTTCAGTTTTTTCTGAAGTTGAAATCGCTGGGTTCATCTAATTTAATACTTTTGTCTCTGATTTATCTTTGAGAGTGATTTAACCGCACAGTATCTCAAGACTATACTTTAATGGTGTTTTAGTAGAAAACTATCCGGCGTCACTGCAGAGGATACGATGTAGTGTCTATGGGCCCACACTTTTTCTGGTGTATATCAATGAAATATAAGACAATGTCATTGACTGCTAATTATATATAGTACCAAACAGCTGTCTATAAACAGTGTGATCAGGTACCAGCTTCTCTAATCCTGTAATCAGATTAGAAAAAGGGTTAGAAACCTGGATGGTCAGTTTCCTGACCATCCCAAGAATAAGGAGCTACTAATCACTTGATCGGAGGACTTATGTAGACATCCTGACTTTATCTATAAGGGAGAATCTATCTAGAGAGTTAACAAATTTTGTCTCTGGGGAATTTAATTCTCCCCAGACCACCCCTGGGACAATCACCTCGATCAGGTTTAGTCCTTCTCCGTGAGAACGCTGGGTTTAATTTTTTGCTCGAAGAACTTGGTACCATCCAGCTTAATTATTTCTGAATACAAGTCGTGCATTAGACCTGTTTCTAAATATGGATGCCCGTAACCGAGTGGTTACCACGCTAGACTTAAAATCCTTTGCCTGTGAGGATAGGGGTTCGACTTCTGGTTTCTCTGGATATTTGGTTTGAGACGGGGGTTAGTAGCGTGACTCTGTAAGTTTAGACAGAGTCGAAACAGCTCTAAATTGCATTTTGAGTAGTCTTGGGAGGCCAAACAGGAAGAGTATGCTAAAGTATATGATAGCTTCCCCCAGCCCCCCCCCCCCCCCTTTGTATTTCCTGGCTGAATGGCCACGAAACGGATATCAGCCCTGTCGGTAGAGACTAAATTTCTATGCCGTCTTTGTTTACCTTTTACCTTCTTTGTGGAGGCTCATTCCTTTATGGTAAACATTAATGTTTAATGAACATTTCACTAATTCTGTACTTGCATTTCTTATTTTATTTTTAGACACCAGAATATACGACTGTTAATTTCTTTTGCGAAGATTTCAACCTCCAAGGAAGTATGACATGCCAAAATGACTACCTCGAGGTATCGGAGTCAGGCGACGTGGAATTTAAGGATTCAACGAGGTATAAATAGCCCCTATTTTAGATAATTTTGTGTTCTTCCCTTTGGCCTTTGGATGTACTTCTTTCATGTTTTAATAAAATTTTTACTTTGATGATTAAAAAAAACTTTCAATATTATATTGAGGTTTATCCTAAGGTCGAGGGGAGTGGTAGCCTCTCTACGCCCCTGGGTCTTTATGCTAGAACTTGTTCGCAACTATGTAATACTGTCTATGTGTTATTAATGCTACATATTTGTTATATATATTAATCTCTCATTTAGTGTAGACTGTATATTTGATTAGGGATTATGTGCCACTGTGTAGCCGTGTTGATTTTGCTTCACAGGGTGACAGCAGTTTAAACTTCACTATCACATGATCGATGTGACACTTCGCATGATCTCTTTTGTTAGTTAAAAGAAAAAAAAAAGAAGAAAAAAAAAAAAAATGCTGCTACAGCTTAAACTTTCTGTTCTAATGAGACCTCTTTCAATATCCTATGATTATGGTCCCTATATAAACACTTCTGAACATTTTTTTTTTTTTTTTTTGAAAAATGGAAAATATTACGCTTTTGCCTATATGTGCTTGAAAAAATCAATGTAAGGCTTTTGCACATGCCAATTTACTTGTAATTTTTATCACTTTCAATACCTTTTTGGGGCGTTCTCCTTTTTTTTTCAAAAATCGTTTGAGTTTTTTATGACCATGACTTTGGATGTATACCTTCAAACTTGTTGGTCTTTACACATTTAGAACCATAACATCGCAATAACGCCACCTAAGTAAAGAGCTGTAACTCCTTACTAAGTAAAGAGTAACTTCAATATATATTTTTTTTTTCAAACCCGCTTTGTATTAGAGGAGTTGTCGTAGAATCTTTCGAGGGGAAAATTGAATTGGAAATTGAAAGTTCCAGTGTCCTTTTAAACGCCAAAAGTGAACGTCAAGATTGGGCAACCAGTCCCCCTCCATCACCTATCTCGCCTATCCAGCCAATAAAAAATTTAAGATCTTGACAAAATCTTAACTTTGACAAAATTTTGTCAAAATAGCATTTACGTCAAGTAAGTCACCCACAAATCACTTTTCTCAGCTGTCCTTCCCTCCTCAACACCAGTCATATTTTTCATATACCCTTTTTGATCAAGTTAGTCAAAGTTGTATTTACGTCAAGTAAAACTGGGTGTGTCCGAAACGGTTAATGGTTGTAAACTGATACTTCTGTGAACGACGAAGAGGAAGGGATAAGGGTATTAACTTGAAACTTTCAGAGCAATTTGTGAAGGAAAATTAAACTGAATCAAAAAATACTATGTGTATATAGATTGCCAAAAAGTCGTGTCTACACTATCTCAGGAACGACTATGGTAAAAAGTTGAAACTTTAAGATCATCCTGTCGGGGTATTGAACTAAATCAAAAGACACTGTATGCATCCAGGTTGTCAAGAGGTCGTATTCGTAAAATCTCGGGAGCGGCTAAAGGTATTAAGTGGAAACTTTTGCTCCATGTTGAAGAGGATATTGAAATAAGTAAACATGTACTGTGCCCATCCATGTTGTCAAAGGGTGCAACTAAAACATCTCAGGAAAGTCTAAGGTTATTAAATTGGAACTTTGGGATTATATTAAACTAAATCGCTTGACACTATCTGCATCCTGGTTGTCAAAAGGGCGTATCTGTAATATATCAGGAACGGCTATGTGAATATACTCAATGTAATTATAAGAGATTTATGGATTTTTTTTTGTCATCTTTATAAGATGACAAATATTTATATTTATAAGATGATTTACATAGATTAAAGAAATAGTAGAGATTTTTTTTATCTCTAATTTCATATTTCATATCATACATTAGAGATGATGAGAGAAATATTACATTTATGTAATTATTAATATTTATATTTATAAGATGACATTTATAAGATGACAAAAAATATTTATAAGGTCCCAATTTTTTTTTTTTTTTTGCTCTCCAAAAATTTTAGTTATTATGCTATATGAAGAGATTGTGCGAAGTCCAAGTTATGTATATAAAGCCTAAATGTCTGTTTATTGGGAGGGGAGGAGGGGTGGAGTTCCCCTATGCTATAGTGAGCACTACAAATCAGGCAAGCATGTGGAATTTTAATGACTGGATGCTTAAGAGCAGTTCTTATTTTTAAAAAATCACAAAAAGGAAAAAAGTAATAAACTAGTGAATTTTTTTTTGATTTCTTGATGTATTGGAGGCAGTTGAGGGTCTAAAATCCCCTCCTCTTGCATACGAGACCCTAGCTCCTTTATATTAATTAAATAAAAACAAGTTTTCTTTTCGAATGAAAGCAAAGAAGGACATTAAAGATTTTATTCTGGGGAGGAGGTCCCCCCGCCCATTAATCCCCCTCTCAGTACGATAAAGTTCTATAATACTTTACAGAAACTACCTTTTAGTAGTATACAACTAAAATAGTTAGTTCAGGAATTCCAATTGTTTTATTTTATGATTGCCCTTCAAAACCTGTGAACTAAGGATTTTATTGTTTAAAGGTAATTGTTATGCACAACATTTTTATTGTTTAATATTGTTATGCACAACAATAAGCCATTGTATTCCTGATAAATTGTGCATTTTAAATCTATTCCTTTATTAAATACGGAGGGGGGACACCACCCATTCAATTCAACTCTCTAGATTAAAGATTAACTCTTGTACAGTTTTTCAACATTTAGTGTCATTTTTAAATGGAATCAGAGACAATGCTATAGCGATGCTTATAGTAAAGAGCAATAAGGCTTCAATGTTTTATTATTATTTTTTCCCCAGAGAAACTTCATACGGAAGGGATTATCGTATAAGCTATAAAGAGGGCTCATATAATTGGAAATTGGAAGTAGGAGTGCCCTTTTTAAGAGCCAAAAGTGATCAGAGGGCAGCCAGCCCTCCACACCCTTTTTTCTTCAAATACATCTGATCGAAATTTTGAGATAGCGATTTTTTTGAAAATGGTATAAAGGTCAAAAAGCTGTCCTTCAAGGTTGACAGAATACTCCACATCTCCGAGGGCAAGGGCTGTAAGTTATGCAAGTTGCCCATTGTTAACATATAAGGATTTATGGAAGGACTGGTCGTAGGAACTTCGGAAGAAGCTCATTCTATTTGACTACGAAAGTTCCAGTGCCCTTTTTAAGAGTCTCAAGTGATCGGAGGGCATCCAACAGCCCCCCCCCCTCACTTACACCCGTATTCCCCCAAATGCATCCGATTAAAACTTGGAAATATCTATTTTATTTAAAATAGTCCCAAAGTCTCCCCCTAAACAGCTCCCGGTACAAGGGTTTTAAGCTATGCAAGTTGTCCATTGTTAACATATAGGGTTTTTTATTAAGATTAAAAAAAAAAAAACAAGTTTTTTTAACTGAAAGTAAGGAACGGCGTTAAAACTTAAAACGTACAGAAATTATTCCGTATATGAAAGGGTGCTGTCCCCTCCTCAACGCCTCGCTCTTTACGCTAAAGTTTTTTTATTGTTTAACAAAATAGAGTTGTGAGAAAGCCAAACTTCAGCGTAAGGAGCGAGGCGTTGAGGAGGGGACAGCCCCTTTCACATACGGAATAATTTTTGTTCGTTTTAAGTTTCAACGTCGTTCCTTACTTTCAGTTAAAAAAACCTGTTTTTTTTATTTAATATTTGAAAGTTTCTGAATTAATAAAGGTTTTGATTCTTGTTCACCGTACATTAATAATTAAAACAAAATTTGCATATTATATTTGGTTAAATGGCTTTCTCGAAACTTGTTTAATTTTATTTACGAACGTTTTTATTAGTAATAAATATACGTAACTTAGAATTAACTTACGTAACGAACTTCTATATTCATAAATTTTTAACACGTATACTAGGGGGTTCGCCCCTAGTCAATACCCTGCTCTTTAAACTATAGTTCGAATTTTTTTTCCAGTTCTTTAAAAATGACCTCTTAATCACAATCAGTTGATCAGTTGAAAAACTTGTTTTTTTTTATTTAATTCCTGATCTTTTTCTTTAATAATGCTGGGAAGACCGGCGCCCCCTTCATAGCAATGTCCCTTCCCCCATGAAAACTTCCTTCATGGAAAGATCCTTCCATATAGCCCCCGACCCGCTCCATCCCCCACCGACCACCAAAATCTCCTCTGAAAAAGACTGTATACTTCCCAATAACCAATACTATATGTTAACATTGAGTAAAGTTCATAACTTTCAGCCCTCCCCCTGGGGACTTTGGGGGATCAAGTCATCCTAAAAGACATATTTATCGTATTTTTGACCCAGTTGAAAAAAATTGCCATCTCAAAATTTTGACTGGATGATTTTGGGAAAAAAATATGCTTGGGAGGCGGCCTAGTTGCCCTCCATTTTTTTTTGCCACTTTAAATGATCACTAGAACCTTTAGTTTCAATCACAATGAGTCCTCCTACGATATTCTAGGACCACTGGGTCGATACGATTACCCCTGGGGAAAAAAAAAAACAAAAAAAAACAAACAAACAAAAAACTAACCACTCATCCGTGATCTTTCTACTAGCAAAAAATTGAAAATTCCAGATTTTTATGGATAGGAGTTTTAAACCTATACAGTCAGGTTCTATGATACTCTGAATATGATGGTGTAATTTCCACTAATGTTTTATGGATTTTAGTGGATCTTTCCCCCTTTTTTCGAAAATCAACCAAATTTTCTCAGGCACGTAACTTTTGATGGGTAAGATTAAACTTAATGAAACTTATATATTTGAAATCAGAATTAAAATCTGATTCTTTTGATGTATCTATTGGTATCAAAATCCCGTTTTTTAGAGTTTCGGTTATCATTGAGCCGGGTCGCTCCTTACTTACAGTTCGTTACCACGAACTGTTTGAAAAGGGACAGGTTTGATCCTAGATCTCCAAAACAGCTTCGAGTATTAAAGTGAAACTTCAAGCAAATTCTGAGAGAAATGCCAAACACAATCAAAACAAACTATGTCCTTGTTGGTTATGAAAAGGGAATATCAGCAATATCTAAGGAACGACTTTAAAGTATTAAGTTGAAACTTTCAAGGTATGCAGAGGGGATGTAGGTGAGAGATTCGAGGGCAACCAGCCTCATTACCCTTTTTATGTGCCTCCTCTCCTCAACAACGCTAAAAATTTTATAATTGTAATTTTTTCCAAACAAGTCAAAAGGTCTTATAGCTATGTCTTCAGGGATTCCATGCCCCCTAAAGCCCCGGGGGAAAGGATTGTAAGTTATGTAATTTATCCACTGTTTACATGCATGATTCATCATTAGGAAAAGGAGAAAGTTTTTATTCTGGGTGTATCTGAAAAGACCAAGGGTATTAAGGTATAACTTTGGAGAATATCAAAGAGCATCTTGAACTATATCAAAAGGGACTACAGTATGTGCACCCACTACGGTATGTGTATATCTTGAGAACGGGAGAACCTATTAAGTTAAAACTTTCAGGACATGTTCAGGGGGCTTTTTAAAGTTGCCGAAAGGCTGAAAGCCCCCTCCTGTGTTCTCTTTAGCTGCCCTCTCTCTAAATACATTCGATCAAAATTTTGAAGCCGCCATCTTGTTCAAGATAGCTTAAAGGTCAAATAATTATGCAAATGAGAATGACATAACCCTCCACACTTTTGGAGAGGAATGCCAAACACAATCAAACCATACTATGTGCTTGCTGGTTGTCAAATGGCGTATCAATAATATTAAAGGAACGGCTGGAGTTATTATGTTGAAACTCAAAGGATATGTCGAGGTGGATGTTCAAAAGTAATTGAGGGGCTACAAGTCTCCCCCCATGCGACTTTTGGATGCTCCCTCCCATCAACACTAATAAAAATTTAGAGAAAGCGATTTTGTTCAAAAGTTCTAATAACTATGCCTCCGAGGATGCAATGCCTCCCAAAGCCCAAAGGAAAGGATGGTAGGTTATATAATTTATCCTTTTTAATTGCGGGAACTATCGTCAGGAAAAGGGGGAATGTTTGATTTTGAGTGTGTTTGAAAATTTTGTCTGTATTAAGGTGAAACTTCAGGGAATTTTGAGGGGCATGTTTAACTAAACCATAAGACACTAAATAAATCTAGTTTTTCAAAATGGTGTATCTGCTATATCTCCATTTTTGACCTTTTTGACTATATTTCATTTTTGACCTTTAATTTTAAATCCTTTGATCTATAATTGTAATCCTTTCTTTAATTGTAAATATTTCATTTTGACAGCTAATTTGACTTGATTTTAAGGGTTTTTTTTTTGGGTTTTTTTTACGGTATTTGACTTTGAATACGAATTCAGCAATGTTTTTCTTCTTGCCTGTGATTTTTTTTTATCCCCCACCCTTCTGTTTTTGCCATTATTCGCACAAAGTTGATTTTAATTCTTGGAAGTTGGATTTTTTTTTTTTTTTTTTTTTTTTTTATTGACCATTTTAATGCTTGATTGGTGTTTTTTTCTTGCTGTATTATTTGTTTCTTTGTTTTGCTGTTTCTGTTCTCTTAGAAATATATAGAGAATTCGGCTCTATTAGAGCTTCTGGTAGCCTTTTGAAAATAAATATTATGTAATCATATCTCTTGTCCTATCTCCATAATAGCTGAGGGTATTAAGTTTAAACTTTCGGAGCATGCTCAGGGGGATGTTAAAAAATGGTCGGAAGGCAATCAGTCGGAAATCTCCTCAAAGAAACCTGATCAAAATTTTGGAACAGCCATCTTATTCAAAATAATCGAAAAGTAAAATAACTGTGCTTCCAGAAATGACAATAACCTCCATAGCCCCCCGGGCAAGTTTTGTGCATTATATAAGTTGTTATTGTTTATATATATTGTTGGTTATTTGGAAAACAGGGCATATTTGGTCCTGAGTCACCAATAAGTCTAAGGATATTAAAGTAAAACCTTTAGGAAACATTTAAGGGTATGTCACACAAAATCAAAACACTCTATATGCAGAAGGGCTATCAAAAGGCTACAATAGCAATATCTAAGGAATGGCTAACGGTATTAAGTTGGAACTTTAAAATCACATTTTAAGGGAAGTTGAAAAAGGTACGGAAGACAACCAGCCCCCTCCTTCTTTTGGCCCTTTTAGATGTTCCCCTTGCCATTTTATTCAAAACCGTCACAAGGTCTAACAGTATTGCCTCCGGGGATCTCATGCCCCCAAAGTCACAGGGCAAGGATTGTAAATTATCCAATTTTTATATTTGTAAAATGCTGGATTTATCATTAGAAAAGAGAAGAATTTTTGATCCTAGGTGTGCCCAAAAAGACTAGGGACATTGAGGTGTAATTTTGCGGATGGAAGGGTATGTTGAGCTAAATCAAAAGACACTATCTGTATCTAAGTTATCAAAATTTTGTATCTGAATTATCTTAGGAACGGGTAAGGGTATTAACTTGAAACTTTCAGGGTCACTATTATTACTACTACTAATAGTGTGGCTGCAAATACAACTAGCTATGATTGTGACAGTGACTACTTTCGACTGCGAAAGCTTACGACTGTGAATGCGACTGCTTGCAACTGATACTACATTTACTTTTGACTAATTTCAGGGAATATTAGTGAATCTTGAAAAAAATTGAAACACACTATGTGCGTTTTTATTGTCAAAAGGCCGTATCGGTAATATCTCAGGAACGGCTGAGATTATAAAATTCAAACTTTCAGGATATGTTGAACAGTACTTGAACCTTGGTACTGCTGAGGGGAATGTTAAACTGAATCAAAAGACACAACATATATCCAAATTACCAAAAGAGTATAGCTGCAATTTCTTAGGAACAGCAAAGGGTAAGAATATCCAATCAAAAGAGACTATGTGCATCTTGGCAGTCAGAAGGGCGTATCTGAAATATTTCAGAAACGGCTAATGGCATTTAGTTGAAACTTTTATGGAATACTATGGGGGTGATGAAATAAATCCAAATCCACCAATTAGAACTATTAAGCTAGAATCGGATATCTTAATTCTTACGCCAGAGTCATGGAAAACTGAATAAATATTTATTATCAAACAGTTCGTGGTAACAAACTGTAAGTAAGGAGCGAAACAGCTCAAAAGTGACCGAAACTCTAAACAACGGAATTTTGACATCAATAAATATATCGAAAGGATTGGCTTATTATTCTGATTCTAATGGCTAATTTGAACGAAAATTAAAAGTTCCAGTGCCTTTTTTAAGTGACCCAAAAATCTGAACGGTAACTTAGCCCCCCTCCCACGGCCATTTTTCCCCCAAATCGTCCGATCAAATTTTTGAAATAGCCATTTTTTCCAGTATAGTTAAAAATTCCCTAAACTATGTCTTTGGAGATAACATGAAACCCCCCTCCTACCCAGCCCCTGGGAATAGGTCTTTAAGTTATAAAATTTACTCATTGTTTACGTATAGTATTTGTTATTAGGAAGGATACAGACATTTCTAGGGGGTGGGTATTTTGTGCTTGGGCTGGATTTCCGTGTGGATAATCATGAGTATGGAGGGAAATTCCCGGGAAGGTAAATTTTCTAGGGGAAATTTTACACTGGGGAAATTTGACAGAATTCCTACACGCAATTTCTTTTATCTGTATTACTTCCTCTTTGCCTTCTCAATTTTACGTGTAAAGATGTTCCGGGGGAACTGCTAAGGGGAATTTTTCAGCGTGTTTGCATTTCTGGGAAATAATTTCCACCGAAGGGGAGATTTCCGCAGTGATCGGGAAAACGATTAGAACTTGAAATCTTTTTCAACTGAAATTATGCTAAGGAGAATTCTTCAGGCTGAATCTTTTGCAAAAAAATTTTACGAAGGGGGGGGGGGGAGTTTTCAGTGTGGATGGAATAACCCTGAAAGAATTTTAAGGGGAGGGGGTATATTTTACGCGGGAGGAGCTTTCCATAGAGAAATTTTCTGTGAGGGTATGGAGCTTTTCATGGAGATTGAGCCAGATATATTGGTATTATTTAAAAATAATCATAAATTAAATTTAAAAAAAAAGAAGTTTTACAACTGAAAGTAAGGGTCAACATTAAAACTCAAAACGAACATAATTTATTCCGTATATGAATAGGTTGCCTTCCTTCTCAATACCTTTCTCTTTGCGCTAAAGTTTTGATGTTTGTCCCAATTTTTTAAGAACGACTCTTGAAACACAAGAGTTGTTTAATTACAATAAGAAGCTTTTTTAAGAGTACTAAAAACTTTTTAGTGACTTTTTTAATGAGTCGTTTTAAGGCTTCAAATTTTCAAACTGTCACGGTATAGCAAGTCTCAGATTCAGTAAGTTAATTGATGAAAAAAAACTATCATAAATTCAATTTCCACGATCATTTGATTTGGAATTATTTTTTTTATATTTTAGGTATTGTGAAGACGACTCCCCAAATGTGCGCTCCACACTCAACAAACTAGCTCTTAAATTCGAAAGTAACAGTTTCTATCGTTACAAGGGATTTAAATGTCAATTTCAAGCCATAGCCCCAAATGGAACCGGTAAGCTGTTAAATATTCTTTCTAGTTGGTATATTCCTGACCAATTGGCCGGGGAAATGATTTACATCCATTGGAAATCTAGGGGGAAAGGAGTACCTAATATAAAAACGAACTAGTCATCATCATCATCATAATCATCAACAAATTTCATCATTGATAAAATAAGAGTTGAAAAATTTGTTTCTTGCAATGCTAAAATGAAAAAAGCTGACCTGCCTTTCTTTACTAATAGAATTAACATATTTAGAAGAAGGGCTAGACAGACAAAGATTAATATAGTTATCGTGATTTCAAACAGGTAACAGAAGGCCTACTTCTAAAAAAGGTTATGACTCAAAAGTTTCCGCTTTTTTTACTGGCTTAATTTTTAACCCTGGATACCAATCCTGTAAAATTTAACTTTTAGCACATTTTATTGTCTTAATATTTTACTTTATGGGTATTAAAACAAATCAGGCTGCAAAAAGGCTGGACTATTTGTTTGTTCAGAAGCAAGGAAGCTAGGAGAGAGAGAGAGAGAGAGAGAGAGAGAGAGAGAGAGAGAGAGAGAGAGAGAGAGAGAGAGAGAGAGAGAGAGAGAGAGAGAGAGAGAGAGAGAGAGAGAGAGAGAGAGAGAGAGAGAGAGAGAGAGAGAGAGAGAGAGAGAGAGAGAGAGAGAGAGTGAGAAAGAGAGAGAAAGAGACTAAAATAAAAACGAAACCATTTAGTAGTATAGTCCTTCTAATGAATTCTAAGGGGCCCCCGTACCAAACAGGTTTTTCTGGTAGTCCTATTCTACAGGGTCATTACACCTTTGCCAAGAGGAACGAGTATAACTTGATTGGTGATTAGGATTTGAATAAAAGGAATAGTTTTTTACATCTTAGTGTTAAATGACCAATGACTAAAGGAACATTTGAAGGTGGAGAAAAAAGGGGTAATTAGCGATTGGATAATTTTAACAAGAAATGACCGAAAAGTGTTTTGGTTTGCACAGTGTTGTCAATTTTAAATAGTTTAGAAATAAAAAAAATTAACAAGAAATGGCTGAAAAGTGTTTTGAGGGAGTTGAGGTGCACGAGGGTTCAGTTACATACGGATTCAGTTACACGGGGATTATTGAAACGAGGTCGAGTAGCACGGAGATTCAGATGTACAGAGTTTCGGTTATACAGGGGTTCACTTACATGGGGGGTTCAGTTGTACGGGGTTTCGGTTATACAGGGGTTCAGTTACATGGAGGGTTCAGTTATTTTTTCTGATTTTGTGTGTTTTCGCAAGAAAATAACTGGTCTTTTAGCAAAGTTAGCCATAGCTACCTGAATTGATAGGTGATTTGAATAAAAGGAATTCAAATATTTTGTCTATGAAATAGAAGCTAACTCAATTTGCGAAAAGATATTCCATTTGAACAACTCTGATCTGATTGAATTGTTGCCGACACTGAGATTTAATCGCTGCTAAGCCTATTGCTATTGCGAAAGGGGATACTCAATTTACTTCTTAGTGTTAAATGACAGATTTCCAAATACTATCATTTTGAAAAGCAGACAAAAAAAGTTGGTTTATCCCCTCATTTCTGTAGGGCAGGAGATAACTTAATTTACTTAGACAATGAATGATATTAATTAGTGATTGATTGTATCAGTGGAGAAAAAAAGGATTAAACTGATTAACAGTTAAGGTAACCCCAAAGGAGCTGTTAACTGAGGTAATTTGTTATAAATTTGAAAAATACCTAACGACGAATCGGAAACGTTTGATTAACATTTGCAAAAAAAAGGAGTAATGGGATTTGCGAATTGGAGGAGATGGGGTGGTTATGCACTGTATAATACACAAGTGATGTTTTGGAGAGGTAGGGGTCGTGTGTGTCTCTTTGGGCTATGTGTGTCTCTTTGGGGGCGTTTGAATATTTTGGTTACTAAAGTATTATATTTTAATAATGTTTTAGGATATTCGATTAGGATTAACTTAAATTCATTCCTTGAGTGTTGTCGGGGGTAACACGTAAGTACCAAATTTTGAGTTCACTGCAGGGGATTTTCCACAAGGAGAATTTTCCATGGGGAGGGAATTTTCCAGGAGGTGAATTGCTGCAAGTTTCACGGGAAATCATCCGTACATAGGTTTGTTCCAAATTTTTAAAGAAAATTTGCAAATGAAAAGAGGATTTTTGCACCAAACTTATGTTAATTTCTGCTCGTTTTGGGTTTTGATTCGATTATTTCCTACATTCTTTACAGTCTCATTAAATTTAATTAAACAAATATAAAATATTTTTCAACTAAAGTAAGGAGCAAGTTTAAAAATCATAACAGATTTTCTTTAAAAATTTGGAAAAAAAAGCCAACTTCACAATAAAGAGTAAGGAGTTAAGGATGAGACAGACTTTTGATCTTTTACATAATTAAATAAATAAAAACGGGGGGGGGGGTGCTTTGTCGTGGTTTAGCTTGTCACAGTTTTAAAAGAGCTTTACGGGGATTGAGAGACTCAGTTGCCGGATTCCGTGTGGTTTTTCTTTATTCCAGTTTTTCTAAGAACCAGTATTGTCTATAACTTAATTTACGTTGGTTAAACTTCCGATGGTTAAGAAAGCGTAACAGGTAATTAAAGTATGAGGAATGGGATGCTATAATTAGAATGATTTTAAGTTGAAAAATTGTGACGTAAAAATAACTCAGTTATTTGCTTGCGTGTCTAGGAATTCCCATGTTATTTGCTTGCTTGTATTTTGTGTTAAAATAAGTAGTTTTTGTATCTTTTAAAAGAGCTTTTAGGGGTTTGAGAGACTCAGTTGCCTAATTCCGTGTGATTTTTTTTTACTTGATGGTCATTAAAAACTAAATTTTTGTGTTAAATCAGTAGTTTTTGTATCTTTTAAAAGAGCTTTAAGGGGTTTGAGAGATGTACTGTATAATACACAAGTGATGTTTTGGAGCGTATTGTCAATTTAACGAGAAATGACCGAAAAGTGTTTTGAGGGGGATGGGTTGCATGGAGGGTTGAGTTGCTTGAGAGTTCAGTTAAAGGGGGTATACTTACAAAGGGTTTTTGGTTATACAGGGGTTCAGTTACAAGGGGGTTCAGTTGCACGGGGGTTGAGTTAAATGGGGATTGAGTTCCACGAGAGTAGTGCTTTGTCGTAGTTTAGCTTGTCACAGTTTTAAAAGAGCTTTACGGGGATTGAGAGACTCAGTTGCCGGATTCCGTGTGGTTTTTATTTATTCCAGTTTTTCTAAAAACCAGTATTGTCTATAACTTAATTTACGTTGGTTAAACTTCCGATGGTTAAGAAAGCATAATAGGTAATTAAAGTATGAGGAATGGGGTGCTATAATTAGAATGATTTTAAGTTGAAAAATTGTGACGTAAAAATAACTCAGGTATGTGCTTGCGTGTATAGGAATTCCCAGGTTATTTGCTTGCTTGTATTTTGTGTTAAAATAAGTAGTTTTTGTATCTTTTAAAAGAGCTTTAAGGGGTTTGAGAGACTCAGTTGCCTAATTCCGTGTGATTTTTCTTTACTTGATGGTCATTAAAAACTAAATTTTTTGTATCTTTTAAAAGAGCTTTAATGGGTTTGAGAGACTCAGTTGCCTAATTCCGTGTGATTTTTCTTTACTTGATGGTCATTAAAAACGAAATTTTTGTGTTAAATCATTAGTTTTTGTATCTTTTAAAAGAGCTTTAAGGGGTTTGAGAGATGAACTGTATAATACACAAGTGATGTTTTGGAGCGTATTGTCAATTTAACGAGAAATGACTGAAAAGTGTTTTGAGGGAGATGGGTTGCATGGAGGGTTGAGTTGCATGAGAGTTCAGTTAAAGGGGGTACAGTTCCACGGGGGTTTTGGTTATACAGGGGTTCAGTTACACGGGGGTTCAGTTGCACGGGGGTGGAGTTAAATGGGGATTGAGTTCCACGAGAGTAGTGCTTTGTCCTGGTTTAGCTTGTCACAGTTTTAAAAGAGCTTTATGGGGATTGAGATACTCAGTTGCCGGATTCCGTGTGGTTTTTCTTTATTCCAGTTTTTCTAAAAACCAGTATTGTCTATAACTTAATTTACGTTGGTTAAACTTCCGATGGTTAAGAAAGCGTAACAGGTAATTAAAGTATGAGGAATGGGGTGCTATAATTAGAATGATTTTAAGTTGAAAAATTGTGACGTATAAATAACTCAGTTATTTGCTTGCGTGTATAGGAATTCCCATGTTATTTGCTTGCTTGTATTTTGTGTTAAAATAAGTAGTTTTTGTATCTTTTAAAAGAGCTTTAAGGGGTTTAAGAGACTCAGTTGCCTAATTCCGTGTGATTTTTCTTTACTTGATGGTCATTAAAAACGAAATTTTTGTGTTAAATCAGTATTTTTTGTATCTTTTAAAAGAGCTTTAAGGGGTTTGAGAGATGTACTGTATAATACACAAGTGATGTTTTGTAGCGTATTGTCAATTTAACGAGAAATGACTGAAAAGTGTTTTGAGGGAGATGGGTTGCATGGAGGGTTGAGTTGCATGAGAGTTCAGTTAAAGGGGGTACAGTTACACGGGGGTTTCGGTTATACAGGGGTTCAGTTACAAGGGGCCTCAGTTGCACGGGGGTTGAGTTAAATGGGGATTGAGTTCCACGAGAGTAGTGCTTTGTCCTGGTTTAGCTTGTCACAGTTTTAAAAGAGCTTTATGGGGATTGAGTGACTCAGTTGCCGGATTCCGTGTGGTTTTTCTTTATTCCAGTTTTTCTAAAAACCAGTATTGTCTATAACTTAATTTACGTTGGTTAAACTTCCGATGGTTAAGAAAGCGTAACAGGTAATTAAAGTATGAGGAATGGGATGCTATAATTAGAATGATTTTAAGTTGAAAAATTGTGACGTAAAAATAACTCAGTTATTTGCTTGCGTGTAAAGGAATTCCCATGTTATTTGCTTGCTTGTATTTTGTGTTAAAATAAGTAGTTTTTGTATCTTTTAAAAGAGCTTTAAGGGGTTTGAGAGACTCAGTTGCCTAATTCCGTGTGATTTTCCTTTACTTGATTGTCATTAAAAATGAAATTTTTGTGTTAAATCAGTAGTTTTTGTATCTTTTAAAAGAGCTTTAAGGGGTTTGAGAGATGTATTGTATAATACACAAGTGATGTTTTGGAGCGTATTGTCAATTTAACGAGAAATGACTGAAAAGTGTTTTGAGGGAGATGGGTTGCATGGAGGGTTGAGTTGCATGAGAGTTCAGTTAAAGGGGGTACAGTTACACGGGGGTTTCGGTTATACAGGGTTCAGTTACAAGGGGGTTCAGTTGCACGGGGGGTTGAGTTAAATGGGGATTGAGTTCCACGAGAGTAGTGCTTTGTCGTGGTTTAGCTTGTCACAGTTTTAAAAGAGCTTTACGGGGATTGAGAGACTCAGTTGCCGGATTCCGTGTGGTTTTTTTTTATTCCAGTTTTTCTAAAAACCAGTATTGTCTATAATTTAATTTACGTTGGTTAAACTTCCGATGGTTAAGAAAGCGTAACAGGTAATTAAAGTATGAGGAATGGGATGCTATAATTAGAATGATTTAAGTTGAAAAATTGTGACGTAAAATAACTCAGTTATTTGCTTACGTGAATAGGGATTCCAATGTTATTTGCTTGCTTGTATTTTGTGTTAAAATAAGTAGTTTTTGTATCTTTTAAAAGAGCTTTAAGGGGTTTGAGAGACTCAGTTGCATAATTCCGTGTGATTTTTCTTTACTTGATGGTCATTAAAAACGAAATTTTTTGTATCTTTTAAAAGAGCTTTAAGGGGTTTGAGAGACTCAGTTGCCTAATTCCGTGTGATTTTTCTTTACTTGATAGTCATTAAAAACGAAATTTTTGTGTTAAATCAGTAGTTTTTGTATCTTTTAAAAGAGCTTTAAGGGGTTCGAGAGATGTACTGTATAATACACAAGTGATGTTTTGGAGCGTATTGTCAATTTAACGAGAAATGACTGAAAAGTGTTTTGAGGGAGATGGGTTGCATGGAGGGTTGATTTGCATGAGAGTTCAGTGAAAGGGGGTACAGGTACACGGGGGTTTCAGTGATCCAGGGGGTCCGGGCCCCGGCGGTTCAGGGCCCCCGGCGGTGTGGTAAAGGGGGAGCGAGGTCCACGAGAGTAGTGCCTTCTCGTAGTTTAGCTTGTCACAGTTTTAAAACAGCTTTACGGGGATTTAGAGACTCAGTTACCGTATTCTGTGTGGTTTTTATTTACTTGGTGTTCATTAAAAACTACAATTTTTTGTTAAATAAGTATTTTTTGTATCTTTTAAAAGAGCTTTACGGGGATTGATAGACTCAGTTTTACCTTGTCACAGTTACATTTTCTTGATTTTTCCAAGTTAATTTTGAATTTCTTTCGTTGAAATGCAAGAGTTGGAATAATTCAGTAGTGTTTGGTTGTGGATTACTTTGTCACAGTTACTTTGTTTTGATTTTTCAAACTTCATTTTGAATTTCTTTCGCTGAAATGCAAGAGTTGGAATATTTCAGTAGTGTTTGGTTGTGGTTTACCTTGTCACAGTTACATTTTCTTGATTTTTCAAAGTTCATTTTGAATTTCTGTCGTTGAAATGCAAGAGTTGGAATATTTCAGTACTGTTTGGTTGTGATTTACCTTGTCACAGTTACATTTTCTTGATTTTTCAAAGTTCATTTTGAATTTCTTTCGTTGAAATGCAAGAGTTGGAATATTTCAGTAGTGTTTGGTTGTGGTTTACCTTGTCACAGTTACATTTTCTTAATTTTTCAAAGTTCATTTTGAATTTCTTTCGTTGAAATGCAAGAATTGGAATATGTCAGTAGTGTTTTGTTTGGGTTGAACTTTTCACATTTACATTTTCCATATTTTTCAAAGTTCATTTAGACTTTATTTCGTTGTAATGTAAGAGTTGGAGTTTTTCATTAGTTTTTAGTTGTGATTTAACTTTTAACAGTTACATTTTATGGATTTTTCAAAGTTCATTCTGAATTTCTTTCGTTGAAATGCAAGAATTGGAATATTTCAGTAGTGTTTGGTTGTGGTTTACCATGTCACAGTTACATTTTCTTGATTTTTCAAAGTTCATTTTGAATTTCTTTTTTTTGAAATGCAAGAGTTGGAATATTTCAGTAGTGTTTGGTTGTGGTTTCCCTAGTCAAAGTTACATTTTATTGATTTTTCTAAGTTCATTTTGAATTTCTTTCTTTGAAATGCAAGAGTTTTAATATTTCAGTAGTGTTTGGTTGTTGTTTACCTTGTCACAGTTACATTTTCTTGATTTTTCAAAGTTCATTTTGAATTTCTTTCGTTGAAATGCAAGAGTTGGAATATTTCAGGAGTGTTTGGTTGCGGTTTACCTTGTCACACTTACATTTTCTTGATTGTTCAAAGTTCATTTTGAATTTCTTTCGTTGAAATGCAAGAGTTGGAATATTTCAGTAGTGTTTGGTTGTGGTTTACCTTGTCACAGTTACATTTTCTTGATTTTTCAAAGTTCATTTTGAATTTCTTTCGTTGAAATGCAAGAGTTGGAATATTTCAGTAGTGTTTGGTTGTGGTTTACCTTGTCACAGTTACATTTTCTTGATTTTTCAAAGTTCATTTTGAATTTCTTTCATTGAAATTCAAAAGTTGTAATATTTCATTAGTGTTTGGTCGTGGTTTACCTTGTAACTGTTACATTTTCTTGATTTTTCAAAGTTCATTTGAATTTCTTTTGTTGAAATGCAAGAGTTGGAATATTTCAGTAGTGTTTGGTTGCGGTTTACCTTGTCACAGTTACATTTTCGTGATAGTTCAAAGTTCATTTTGAATTTCTTTCGTTGAAATGCAAGAGTTGGAATATTTCAGTAGTGTTTGGTTGTGGTTTACCTGGTCACAGTTACATTTTCTTGATTTTTCAACGTTCATTTTGAATTTCTTTCCTTGAAATGCAAGAGTTGGAATATTTCAGTAGTGTTTGGTTGTGGTTTACCTTGTCACAGTTACATTTTCTTGATTTTTCAAAGTTCATTTTGAATTTCTTTCGTTGAAATGCAAGAGTTAGAATATTTCTGTAGTGTTTGTTTGTGGTTTACCTTGTCACAGTTACATTTTCATGATTTTCAAAGTTAATTTGAATTTATTTAATTGAAATAAAAGAGTTGGAATATTTCAGTAGTGTTTGGTTGTGGTTTACCATGTCAAAGTTAAATTTTCTTGATTTTTCAAAGTTCATTTTGAATTTCTTTCATTGAAATGCAAGAGTTGGAATATTTCAGTAGCGTTTGGTTGTGGTTTACCTTGTAACAGTTACATTTTCACAGTTACAGTTACAAAACGTTAGGTTGATCTAGGTTCACTTAGAGTGGCGCGCCACTCTGGAACTTTGAAAAATCAAGAAAATGTAATTGTGACAAGGTAAACCACAACCAAACACTACTGAAATATTCCAACTCTTGCATTAAAGCGAAATAAATTCAAAATGAAATTTTAAAAATAAATATATATTAAAATATAATTTTTAAAAAAATTAAATTAAAACAATTCCTTTAAAAAAAAAATAAAATAAGCTACATACAGACAGAATTAAATTTTAAATATAAATAAAATGTAAATGTGTCAAGGTAAACCACAACAAAAAAATAATGAAATATTCAAAATATTTAAAATAAGCGAAATATATTAATAATTAAAAGTTAAATATAAAGAAATTTAAACATATAAATGTAAAAAATCTACCAAAAAATTAATTATTTTAAATAATATGTAAATTATACTATGTTTAAAAATATTGAAAGTATAAGTAACACGAAAATGTAACTTTGACAATGTAAACCATAACCAAACACTACTGAAATATTCCAACTCTTTCTTTTCAGCGAAAGAAATTCAAAATGAACTTTGAAAAATCAAGAAAATGTAACTGTGACAAGGTAAACCATAACCAAACACTACTGAAATATTCCAACTCTTGTATTTCAATGAAATAAATACAAAATGAACTTTGAAAAATAAAGAAAATGTAACTTTGACATGGTAAACCACAACCAAACACTACTGAAATATTCCAACTCTTGCATTTCAACGAAAGAAATTCAAATGAACTTTGAAAAATCAAGAAAATGCAACTGTGACAAGGTAAACCACAACCAAACACTACTGAAATATTCCAACTCTTGCATTTCAACGAAAGAAATTCAAAATGAACTTTGAAAAATCAAGAAAATGTAAATGTGACAAGGTAAACAACAACCAAACACTAATGAAATAATCCAACTATTGAATTTCAACTAAAGAAATTAATAATTTAATATTAAAAAAAAATAAAATTAATAATAGAAAAGTAAAAAAACATACATAATAAAATGTTTTATAAAAAAAATTTAAAAAATAAGAAATAAAAAAAAAAAGAACTTTGAAAAATAAAGAAAATGTAAATTTGAAATGGTAAAACATAACCAAACACTACTGAAATATTCCAACTCTTGCATTTTAACGATATAAATTCGAAATTAACTTTGAAAAATAAAGAAAATGTTACTGTGACAAGGTAAACCACAATAAAACGCTATAGAAATATTCAAACTCTTGCATCTCAACGAATGAAATTCGAAATGAACTTTGAAAAAACAAGAAAATGTAACTGTGACAAGGTACACCACAACCGAACACTACTGAAATATTCCAACTTTTGCATTTCAGCGAAAGAAATTCAAAATGAACTTTGAAAAATCAAGAAAATGTAACTGTGACAAGGTAAACCACAACCAAACACTACTGAAATATTCCAATTCTTGCATTTCAACGAAATAAATTCAAAATGAACTTTTAAAAATCAATATAAATAAAAATAGAAGATTTAATAAACATAATATATAAACTTAAAAAGACATTCAATTTAATTTAAAAGAAAGAAAATAAAAATTAACTTTGTAAAATAAAGAAAATATAATTGTGACAAGGTAAAACATAACAAAACACTAATGACATACTCAAAATCTTGACTTTCATCGGATGAAATTCATTATGAACTTTTAAAAAACATGAAAATGTAACTGTGACATGGGAAACCATTTCCAAACGCCACTGAAATATTCCAAATCTTGCATCTCAATGAAAGAAATTCAAAATAAACCTCGAAAACTCAAGAAAATGTAAGTGTGACATGGTAAACCACAACCAAACACTACTGAAATATTCCAACTCTTGCATTTCAACGAAAGAAATTCAAAATGAACTTTGAAAAATCAAGAAAATGTAACTGTGAAAAGGTAAACCACAACCAAACACTACTGAAATATTACAATTCTTGCATTTCAACGAAAGAAATTCAAAATGAACTTTGAAAAATCAAGAAAATGTAACTGTGACAAGGTAAACCACAACCAAACACTACTGAAATATTCCAACTCTTGCATTTTATCGAAAGAAATTCAAAATGAACTTTGAAAAATCAAGAAAATGTAACTGTGACAAGGTAAATCACAACCAAACAGTACTGAAATATTCCAACTCTTGCATTTCAACGAAAGAAATTCAAAATGAACTTTGAAAAATCAAGAAAATGTAACTCTGACAAGGTAAACCACAACCAAACACTACTGAAATATTCCAACTCTTGCATTTCAGCGAAAGAAATTCAAAATGAACTTTGAAAAATCAAGAAAATGTAATTGTGACAAGGTAATCCACAACCAAACAATACTGAAATATTCCAACTCTTGCATTTCAACGAAATAAATTCAAAATGAACTTTGAAAAATCAAGAAGATGTAACTGTGACAAGGTAAAACTGAGTCTCTCATTCCCCGTAAAGCTCTTTTAAAAGATACAAAAACTACTTATTTAACACAAAAATTTAGTTTTTAATGACCACCAAGTAAAGAAAAACCACACGGAATCCGGCAACTGAGTCTCTCAATCCCCGTAAAGCTCTTTTAAAACTGTGACAAGCTAAACTACGACAAAGCACTACTCTCGTGGAACTCAATCCCCATTTAACTCAACCCCCGTGTAACTGAACCCCCTTGTAACTGAACCCCTGTATAACCGAAACCTCCGTGTAACTGTACCCCCTTTAACTGAACTCTCATGCAACTCAACCCTCCATGCAACCCATCTCCCTCAAAACACTTTTCAGTCATTTCTCGTTAAATTGACAATACGCTCCAAAACATCACTTGTGTATTATACAGTACATCTCTCGAACCCCTTAAAGCTCTTTTAAAAGATACAAAAAATACTGATTTAACAAAAAAATTTCTTTTTTAATGACTATCAAGGAAATAAAAATCACACGTAATTAGGCAACTGAGTCTCTCAAACCCGTTAAAGCTCTTTTAAAAGATACAAAAAATATCGTTTTTAATGTCAATCAAGTAAACAAAAATCACACGGAATTAGGCAACTGAGTCTCTCAAACCCCTTAAAGCTCTTTTAAAAGATACAAAAACTACTTATTTTAACACAAAATACAAGCAAGCAAATAACATTGGAATTCCTATACACGTAAGCAAATAACTGAGTTATTTTTACGTCACAATTTTTCAAATTAAAATCATTCTAATTATAGCATCCCATTCCTCATACTTTAATTACCTGTTACGCTTTCTTAACCATCGGAAGTTTAACCAACGTAAATTAAGTTATAGACAATACTGGTTTTTAGAAAAACTGGAATAAAGAAAAACATCACGGAATCCGGCAACTGAGTCTCTCAATCCCCGTAAAGCTCTTTTAAAACTGTGACAAGCTAAACCACGACAAAGCACTACTCTCGTGGAACTCAATCCCCATTTAACTCAACCCCCGTGCAACTGAACCCCCTTGTAACTGACCCCCTGTATAACTGAAACCTCCGTGTAACTGTACCCCCTGTAACTGAACTCTCATGCACCTCAGCCCTCCATGCAACCCATCTCCCTCAAAACACTTTTCAGTCATTTCTCGTTAAATTGACAATACGCTCCAAAACATCACTTGTGTATTATACAGTACATCTCTCAAACCCCTTAAAGCTCTTTTAAAAGATACAAAAACTACTGATTTAACACAAAAATTTCGTTTTTAATGACCATCAAGTAAAGAAAAATCCCACGGAATTAGGCAACTGAGTGTCTCAAACCCCTTAAAGCTCTTTTAAAAGATACAAAAACTACTTATTTTAACACAAAATACAAGCAAGCAAATAACATGGGAATTCCTATACACGCAAGCAAATAACTGAGTTATTTTTACGTCACAATTTTTCAACTTAAAATCATTCTAATTATAGCATTCCATTCCTCATACTTTAATTACCTGTTACGCTTTCCTAACCATCGGAAGTTTAACCAACGTAAATTAAGTTATAGACAATACTGGTTTTTAGAAAAACTGGAATAAAGAAAAACCACACGGAATCCGGCAACTGAGTATCTCAATCCCCATAAAGCTCTTTTAAAACTGTGACAAGCTAAACCAGGACAAAGAACTACTCTCGTGGAACTCAATCCCCATTTAACTCAACCCCCGTGCAACTGAACCCCCGTGTTACTGACCCCCTGTATCACCGAAACCCCCGGGGCACTGGACCCCCCTGTGCTGAACGCTCCTGCAACTCAACCCACCAAGCAACCCCGCTCCCTCAAAACTCTTTTCAGTCATTTCTCGTTAAATTGACAATACGCTCCAAAACATCACTTGTGTATTATACAGTACATCTCTCAAACCCCTTAAAGCTCTTTTAAAAGATACAAAAACTACTTATTTAACACAAAAAATTTCGTTTTTAATGACCATCAAGTAAAGAAAATTCACACGGAATTAGGCAACTGAGTCTCTCAAACCCCTTAAAGCTCTTTTAAAAGATACAAAAAATTTCGTTTTTAATGACCATCAAGTAAAGAAAAATCACACGGAATTAGGCAACTGAGTCTCTCAAACCCCTTAAAGCTCTTTTAAAAAATACAAAAACTACTTATTTTAACACAAAATACAAGCAAGCAAATAACATGGGAAATCCTATACACGCAAGCAAATAACTGAGTTATTTTTACGTCACAATTTTTCAACTTAAAATCATTCTAATTATAGCACCCCATTCCTCATACTTTAATTACCTATTACGCTTTCTTACCCATCAGAAGTTTAACCAACGTAAATTAAGTTATAGACAATACTGGTTTTTAGAAAAACTGGAATAAAGAAAAACCATACGGAATCCGGCAACTGAGTCTCTCAATCCCCGTAAAGCTCTTTTAAAACTGTAACAAGCTAAACCAGGACAAAGCACTACTCTCGTGGAACTCAATCCCCATTTAACTCAACCCCCGTGCAACTGAACCCCCTTGTAACTGAACCCCTGTATAACCAAAACCCCTTTGTAAGTATACCCCCTTTAACTGAACTCTCAAGCAACTCAACCCTCCATGCAACCCATCCCCCTCAAAACAATTTTCGGTCATTTCTCGTTAAATTGACAATACGCTCCAAAACATCACTTGTGTATTATACAGTACATCTCTCAAACCCCTTAAAGCTCTTTTAAAAGATACAAAAACTACTGATTTAACACAAAAATTTAGTTTTTAATGACTATCAACTAAAGAAAAATCACACGGAATTAGGCAACTGAGTCTCTCAAACCCCTTAAAGCTCTTTTAAAAGATACAAAAACTACTTATTTTAACACAAAATACAAGCAAGCAAATAACATGGGAATTCCTATACACGCAAGCAAATAACTGAGTTATTTTTACGTCACAATTTTTCAACTTAAAATCATTCTAATTATAGCAACCCATTCCTCATACTTTAATTACCTGTTACGCTTTCTTAACCATCGGAAGTTTAACCAACGTAAATTAAGTTATAGACAATACTGGTTTTTAGAAAAACTGGAATAAAGAAAAACCACACGGAATCCGGCAACTGAGTCTCTCAATCCCCGTAAAGCTCTTTTAAAACTGTGACAAGCTAAACCACGACAAAGCACCCCCCCCGTTTTTATTTATTTAATTATGTAAAAGATCAAAAGTCTGTCTCATACTTAACTCCTTACTCTTTATTGTGAAGTTTGCTTTTTTTTACAAATTTTTAAATAAAATATGTTATTAGTTTTAAAATTTCTACTTACTTTATTTGAAAAATCTTTTATATTTGTTTAATTACATTTCATGAGACTGTAAAGAATGTAGGAAATAATCGAATCAAAACCCAAAACGAGCAGAAATTAACATAAGTTTGGTGCAAAAATCCTCTTTTCATTTGCAAATTTTCTTTAAAAATTTGGAAAAAACCTATATACGGATGATTTCCCGTGAAACTTGAAGCAATTCACCTCCTGGAAAATTCCCTCCCCATGGAAAATTCTCCTTATGGAAAATCCCCTGCATTGAACTCAAAATTTGGTACTTACGTGTTACCCCCGACAACACTCAAGGAATTAAGTTAAGTTAATCCTAATCTAATATCATAAAAAATTATTAAAATATAATAATTTATTAACAAAAATATTCAAACCCCCCCAAAGAGACACACATAGCCCAAAGAGACATACACGACCACTACCTCTCCAAAACATTACTTGTGTATTATACAGTGCATAACCACCCCATATCCTCCAAGTTACAAATTCAATGACTCCTTTTTTTCGAAAATGTTAATCAAACATTTCCGATTCGTCGTTAGGTATTTTTTCAAATTTATAACAAAGTACCTCAGTTAACAGCTCCTTTGGGGTTACCTTAACTGTTAATCAGTTTAATCCTTTTTTTTCTCCACTGATACAATCAATCACTAATTAATATTGTCCATTGTCTAAGTAAATTAAGTTATCTCCTGCCCTACAGAAATGAGGGGATAAACCATTTTTTTTTGTCTGCTTTTCAAAATGATCGTATTTGGAAATCTGTCATTTAACACTAAGAATTAAATTTAGTACCCCTTTCGCAATAGCAATAGGCTTAGCAGCGATTAAATCTCATTGTCGGCAACAATTCAATCAGATCAGAGTTGATCAAATGGAATATCTTTTCGCAAATTGAGTTAGCTTCTATTTCATAGACAAAATATTTGAATTCCTTTTATTCAAATCACCTATCAATTCAGGTAGCTATGGCTAAGTTTGCTAAAAGACCAGTTATTTTCTTGCGAAAACACACAAAATCAGAAAAAATAACTGAACCCTCCATGTAACTGAACCCCTGTATAACCGAAACCCCGTAAAACTGAACCCCCCATGTAACTGAACCCCTGTATAACCGAAACCCTGTACAACCGAACCTCCGTGCTACTCGACCCCATTTAACTAATCCCCGTGTAACTGAATCCGCATGTAACTGAACCCTCGTGCAACTCAACTCCCTCAAAACACTTTTCAGCCATTTCTTGTTAATTTTTTTTTATTTCTAAACTATTTAAAATTGACAACACTGTGCAAACCAAAACACTTTTCGGTCATTTCTTGTTAAAATTATCCAATCGCTAATTACCCCTTTTTTCTCCACCTTCAAATGTTCCTTTAGTCATTGCTCAGTTAACACTAAGATGTAAAAAACTATTCCTTTTATTCAAATCCTAATCACCAATCAAGTTATACTCGTTCCTCTTGGCAAAGGTGTAATGACCCTGTAGAATAGGACTACCAGAAAAACCTGTTTGGTACGGGGGCCCCTTAGAATTCATTTGAAGGACTATACTTTTAGTTTTGTTTTTAGTGTTGTATAGCGTTGAATCAAATATACAAGAAACTTACTTTGTCCATAAAAAGGTATATCTGAATCGAGAAATAAGTAGAGTGCGAACCAGCGTTGCCAACACCTTGAAATAAACTGTACCAATTTTACAACTAAAATTGCACCGCAAGAGATTAATTTGCACCATCTAAAAAGTTGGTTATAATTTTGCCGTAACAAGAAGAAATTATGTGATGAAATAAAACTTGAACAAGTACATGACTAAGAAAGGAACAAATACATGCTATTGTATATGAAATTTTGTATTGGACCAACAAACTTCCAAATGTACCAAATCGTAAAAGGTCATATAAATTATACCAAAAACAGTACAATTGTACAATGTTGGCAACGCTGATATAAACGTAGTCTGCGCATGGCTAATCGTAAAGTTGAATTTTTATTTGTTAACAGGGAAAAAAATGTTTATTTTTCTTTTATGAGTTTGCCTTGTTTCAACCAACTGTCTTGGAGTCATCCAAAAATTCTCCAAGCATCATAGGTTATTTTCAATGACCTCGAGCTCATTTAATCTAAGACTAATGAAACATTAGAACTAATATTATACTTATCTTCAAAGTTATATTTAACTAAAGTGAACTGAATTTTATTTTTATTTTTTAGCTTTAGCAAGAGCGTTTCAGAGGGTTAAGTCAACTAACCCTCAGCTTCCACCATTATGTAATGAAAGAGCTCAAGCTGGGTGAGTTTTTTTTACCTAGCAAGTGATATGAATAATTTCGGTATTAAAATCAACTAGTACATGGCACGAATTTTGAAAGTAATTCAGTATTGAACAACATTCTAGGAAAGCAAAAATTTTTACAGCGGATATATAATTGCCAAATTTTTTCGCCTTGGCTCAACCGAGCGTGATTAAATTAAAAAGAAACCGATTCCGACTCGAAGAAAGGAGCAGCATTAAAATGTATTAATATATAATGTATATATAGTATATAAATGTATAAAATGAAAAGAAATTATTCCGTATATGAGCGAACCTCCCTCCCATCTCCTTCATCAAACCTCAGTCTTTACGTTAAAGTTTGACTTTTTGTTACAGTTCTTTGAGAAAGACTGCTCAAACACAAGGGTCGTTGAATTTGAGTGAGCTGTATTTAAAAAAAAACTTTAAGACTTTAGAGATAAGAGTGATGGTTGAGGAAGGGGCTGTCTCCTCATAAGCAGAATAATTTCCGTTCGTTTATGCTTCTTACTTCCAGTAAAAACCTCAATTTCCTTTTAATTTAATTTCTGACCATTATTAAAATCATGCCAGTAAATCCCTCCGCGTGTAAAATTTCCCCAGGAAACTGTCGCTCCATTAAAAATCTATCCCGCAGAACATCCCCCTCCCAGACAATTAAAATGCAGTTCTTAATAACAAATACTAAATGTCAACAATGGGCGAATCGCTTAAATTATAGCTCTTTTCCTAGGGGAATAAAGGGGCATAGTTATTGGACTTTTGAACTATGCTGAACGAAGTGGGTATCTCAAAATTTTGATCGGACATCTTTTGGAAAAAAGGGGCATGGGAGGGGGCTGTTTATCCTCCATTATCTTTGTTCACTTAAAAAGGGCACTAGAACTTTTAATTTCCGTTCAAATAAGCCCTCTCCTGATCATCTAGGGCCATTGGTTTGACATGATAGTAGAAATGACCCTATTGATACGGACGGGAGTCCAAATATGGGCATAGAGTCCCTAGGGAGAACACCTGTGCTGTCAGTCGTGACGGGGCACCAAATATTGGTATGGAATCTCCAGGGAGAACACGTTTCCGAGAATGTTGTTGTTGTTGTTTGGCCAAGTGCCATATCGGGGCGAATGTTAAGATCCAGGAATAGGAAACAGAATCACGTGTTCCCCTTTCGTGAATCAATAATTCCCCTTAGAAACAACAAATTAATTCCCCTTTCTTGAATCAATAATTCCCCTTAGAAACAAGAAATTAATTCCCCTTTCGTAAATCAATAATTCCCCTAAGAAACAACAAATTAATTCCCCTTTCGTAGATCAATAATTCCCCTTAGAAACAACAAATTAATTCCCCTTTCGTAGATGAATAATTCCCCTTAGAAACAACAAATTAATTCCCCTTTTTTGAATCAATAACAAACTTTGACCTGGAAACAGTTTCCCAGGAGAATTGTTTTCGGGCGAATGTTTTGATCTTAGAGATGAAGAGATTAACGCGGAAAAGGGTTTCCAAGTCATTTCAAATGTGACAGCGCAGGGATGCCAAAAACAAAAGGAACACGCAGAAACTACGCTTAGGGGTTATTTGGGCGAAACCGTTTTAGACATTTTAGGGAATTATTTCGGCGAAACAGTTAGAGACATTTTAAAAGATGATTTTAGAAGATGTTTTAGAATAGGATTTGAGGGTAAAACTCTGTGGTCGTTATAATACACAAGTTCCATTTGAACAGTGTCGTGAGGTCCCTACCCCAACCCCAAAGGTCTCAGATCCCCCTACCCCAACCCCAAAGGGCTCAGATCCCCTTACCCCAACCGCAACGGAAGCCCCCGGTCCTCAAAGGTTCCCCGGGCTCCCAAAGGATCACCCGGCCCCCAAAGGGCCCCCGGACCCCCAAAGGCCCACCCAAATCCCCAAAGAGCCCCAATCACAATTTGTTAATACTTTTTTGTGCATTTGAGACACAGAAGGATCCCCACATTTCAAAAGGCTTTATTATATTTTTTCAGAACAATTTTTTTTCTTAATGTCCTTCCTAAACCCATTTTACAAGTTGAAGTAGTTATCTTTTTCACCACAACTTTACTTTACGACTTTTTGCACACCCCCAGCATCAAGCAAGACTTTTCAAAGGCATTTCAGGACAAGTTCTTCTCTTAATGTCCTTCCTAAACCCATTTTACAAGTTGAAGTACTTATCTTTTTCCCCACGACTTTACTTTACGACTTTTTGCATACCCCAACATCAAGCAATACTTTCCAAAGGCTTTATTATATTTTTCAGAACAAGTTCTTTACGCAATGTCCTTCCTAAACCAATTTTACAAGTTGAAGTACTCATCTTTTCCCCCACAACTTTACTAAGGCTTTTCGAATACCCCAACATCAAGCAATACTTTTCAAAAGGCTTTATTATATCTTTACAGAACAAGTTCTTTACTTAATTTTCTTCCTAAACCCATTTTACAAGTTAAATTACTTATCTTTTTCACCACGACTTTACTTTACGACTTTTTTTCCACACCCAAACATCAAGCAATACTTTTCAAAAGGCTTTATTATATCTTTTCAGAACAAGTTTTTTTCTTAATGTCCTTCACAAACCAATTTTACAACTTGAAGTAGTTATCTTTTTCACCACAACTTTACTTTACGACTTTTTGCACACCTCAAGATCAAGCAATACTTTTCAAAAGACATTTCAGAGCAAGTTCCTTTCCTAATGTCCATCCTAAGCCCATTTTACAAGTTGAAGCATCCATCCTTTTCACCCACAGCTTTACTTTACAGCTTTTTGAATGCCCCAACACCAAGCAATACCTTTCAAAAGGCATTTCAGAGCAACTTCTTTTCTTAATGTCCCTTCTAAACCTATTTTCCAACTTGAAGTACCCATCCTTTTCACCCACAACTTTACATTACTGCTTTTTGGATACCTCAACACCAAGCAATACTTTTCAAAAGGCATTTCAGAACAAGTTCCCTTCTTAATGCCCCTTCTAAACCCATTTTCCAACTTGAAGTACCCATCCTTTTCACCCACAACTTTAGATTACAGCTTTTTGGATACCTCAACAGCAAGAAATACTCTTCAAAAGACATTTCAGAACAAATTCCTTTCTGAATGTCCCTTCTAAACCCATTTTCCAACTTGAAGTAGCCATCCTTTTCACCCACAACTTTACTTTAAAGCTTTTTGGATACCACAACACCAAGAAATACTTTTCAAAAGACATTTCAGAGCAAGTTCTTTTCTTAATGTCCCTTCTAAACTCATTTTCCAACTTCAAGTACCCATCTTTTTCACCCACAACTATACTTTTCAGCTTTTTGGATACCTCAACAACAAGAAATACATTTCAAAGACATTTCAAAAAAAGTTCTTTACTTAATGTTCCTTCTAAACTCATTTTACAAGTTGAACTATCCACCATTTTCACTCACAACTATACTTTACTGATTTTAGGATACCCCAACACCAGGAAATACCTCTCAAAAGACATTTCAGAGCAAGTTCCTTTCTTAATGTCTCTCCTAAACCCATTGTGCAACTTGAAGCATCCATCGTTTTCACTCACAACTTTACTTTACAGCTTTTTGGATACCTCAACACCAAGCAATACCTTTCAAAAGGCATTTCAGAGCAACTTCTTTTCTTTATGTCACTTCTAAACTCATTTTCCAACTTGAAGTGCCCATCCTTTTCACCCAAAACTTTACAGCTTTTTGGATACCTCAACACCAAGCAATACCTTTCAAAAGACATTTCATAGCAAGTTCTTTACGTAATGTCCCTTCTAAACCCATTTTCCAACTTGAAGTACCCATCTTTCTCACCCACAACTTTACTTTACAGCTTTTTGGATACCTCAACACCAAGCAATACTTTTCAAAAGGCATTTCAGAGCAACTTCTTTTCTTAATGTCCCTTCTAAACAAATTTGACAACTTGAAGCATCCATCCTGGTCACCCAAAACTTTTCTTTATAGATTTTTGGATACCTCAACACCAAGCAATACCTTTCAAAAGGCATTTCAGAGCAACTTCTTTTTTTAATATCCCTTCTAAACCCATTTTCCAACTTGAAGTACCCATCCTTTTCACCCACAACTTTACTTTACAGCTTTTTAGATACCTCAACACCAAGAAATACTTTTCAAAAGGCATTTCAGAGCAAGTTCCTTTCTTAATGTCCCTCCTAAACCCATTTTACAAGTTGAAGTGTTCCAAATATTTTCCCGGAAGAAGAAAAGTTCAACTTCGATTCAGAATTTTCTCTTTTCTCAAAGAAGTGAAGAAAAGTTCAACTTCGATTCTGAATAAAAACTTACACACACACAAAAACTTACACGCACACACACACACAAAAACTTAAACACACAAAAAAACTTTCACACTCACAGACACAAAAAAAAACTTACACACACAAAAAAACTTACACACACACACAAAAACTAACAGTAACACAAAAACTTACACACACACACACACACACGCACACACACACACACACACACACACAAACTTACACACACACACACACAAAAACTTACACACACACAAAAATTTACACAAAAACTTACAAACACAAAAAAACTTACACACACACAAAAACTTACAAAAATACTTACACACACACAAAAACTTACACACACACACACACACACACACACAAAAAAAAAACTGACAAACACACAAAAAAACAAACACACACACAAAAACTTACAAACACAAAAAAAATTACACACACACAAAAACATACACACACACAAAAAATAACACACACAAAAAAAAATACACACACACACACACACACAAAAAATGATACACAAACAAAAACTTAAACACACATACACACACAAAATTACACACACACAAAAAAAACTGATACACACACACAAAAAAATACACACACACAAAAACTTACACACACACACAAAAAACTTTCACACACACACAAAAACTTACAAACACACACAAAAACTTATACACACACAAAAACTTACACACACACAAAAACTTACACATACACACACACAGAAAAACTTACATACACACACAAAAAGCGTATACACACACACAAAACTTACACACACAAAAAACACACAAACAACACACAAACTTAGGCACACACACACAAAAACTTACACACACACAAAAACTTACACACACACAAAACTTACACACACACAAAAACTTACACACACACAAAAACTAACACACACACACACACACAAACACACACACAAACAAACACAAAAAAACAAACACACACACAAAACAAAAGCTAAACAAAAAAAAAAAACAAAAACAAAAAATCAAACCCAAAAACACACACACACAAAAACACACACACACACACACACACACACACACACACACACACACACACACACACACACACACACACACAAAAAAAAAACTTACACACACACACATAAAAACTTACACACACACAAAAACTTACACGCACACAAAAACTTACACACACACACACACACACAAAAAAACTTAAACCCACACACAAAATCATACACACACATAAAAAAAAAACTTACACACAGACACATAAAAAATTACACACACACAAAAACTTACAAACACACAAGAACTTACACACACACACACACCACACAAAAAAAAACTTACACACACATAAAAACTTACACACACACAAAAACTTAAACACACACACAAAAACTTACACACACACAAAAACTTACACACACACACACAAAAACTTACACGTACACAAAAACTTAAACACACACACACAAAAACATACACACACACAAAAACTTACACACACACAAAAACTTAAACACAAACAAAAACTTAAACAAACAAAAAAAAATACACACACACACAAAAACTAACACAAACAACAAAAATTACACACACACAAAAAATTACACAAACACACAAAAACTTACACACACACAAAAACTTACACACACCCAAAAAACTTACACACACACAAAATAACTTGTGTGTGTGTGAAAAAGCTATATCATAGTTGCGAATGTTTTCTCGGAAGATAAGCAGTTCTATTTCAATTTTAAATTTTCTCAATGAAGTGAAGAAAAGTTCAAGTTCTCTTCTGAATTTTCTCAATGAAAAAGAAATTAGTTATTAATCAATTCTATTTTTCCAAATAATATAAAAAATTTTCACTCCGGATCAGATTTTTCTCAAAGAGATGAAAAATTTTTAAATACTGTTCCTAATTTTTCATGGAAGATAGAAAATTTCAAGTTCTCTTCTGAATTTTACCAAAGAACACACTTCAATTGTAATTTCTCCAGAGAAAACAAAAATCTTCCTCTTCAGTTTTAAGTTCACCAAAGACATAAAGAAATTTGTAGTTCTATTCTAAATTTTTCTGTAGTAGATAGAAAAAGCTATAGCATACTTGTGAATATTTTTCCGGAAGCTAAAAAGTTCGAGTTCAATGTCTAATTTTCTCAACGAAGTGAAGAAAAGTTCAAGTTCTATTCTGAATTTTCTCAATGAAAAAGAAATTAGTTATTGATCATTTCTATTTTTCTAAATGATATAAATATTTTCCAACTTCAAAATGGACACACACAAAAACTTACACACACACAAAAACTTACACACACACACACAAAACTTACAAATACATAAAAACTTACACACACACAAAAACATAATCACACACAAAAAAACTTAAACACACACAAAAAACTACTCACACACACAAAAACTTACACACACACACACACAAACTTGCACACACACACACACACACACACAAAAAAAAATAAAAAAACACAAAAAAAATTACACAAACACAAAAAATAAAACACAAACAAAAACTAACAAACACACAAAAACTTACACACACACACAAAAACTAACACACACACACAAAAACTTACACACACACAAAAACTTACACACACTCAAAAACTTACACACACACACAAAAACTTACACACACACAAAAACTTACACACAAACACAAAAACTTACATGCACACTAAAACTTACACACACACACAAAAACTTACACACACACAGAAACTTACACACACACACACACACAAACTTACACACACACACATAAAAACTTACACACACACACAAAATAACTTACACACACAAAAAAACAAACACGCACACAAAAACTTACACAAACAAAAAACTTACACACACACACACACAAACTTACACACACACACACACACAGGAAAACTTACACACACACACAAAAACTTACACACACACACACACAAATAAGAACTTACACACACACAAAAAAAAACACGCACACAAAAACTTACACATACAAAAAACTTACACACACACACACACACTTACACACACACACACACAAAAAAAACTTACACACACACACAAAAAATTACAAACAAACACAAAAACTTACACACAAAAAAAACTTACACACACAAAAAAACTTACACATACACACAAAAACTTACACACACACACACAAAAACTTACACACACACACAAAAACTTACACACACACACACAAACTTACATGCACAAAAAAACTTACACACACACACACACACACACACACACACACACACACACACACAAACACACAAACACAAACAAAAAAAAACACAAAAAAAAAAAAACAAAAACAAACAAAAAAACAAACACAAAAACACAAAAAAACAAACACACAAAAACTTACACACACACACATAAAAACTTACAGACACCCAAAAACTTACACGCACACAAAAACTTACACACACACACACACAAAACAACTTACACACACACACACACACAAAAACTAACACACACACACAAAAAAAAACTTAAACACAGACAAAAAAAAACTTACACACACACAAAAACTTAGATGCAAACAAGAACTTAAACACACACACACACACACACACACACAAAAAAACATACACACACATAAAAACTTACACAAACACAAAAACTTACAAACACACACAAAAACTTACACATACACAAAAACTTACACAAACACACACACAAAAACTTAAACGTACAAAAAAACTTACACACACACACACAAAAACTTACACACACACAAAAACTTACACACACACAAAAACTTAAAAACACAAAAAAAATAAAACACACACAAAAAATGAAACACACACAAAAAACATAAAACACACACATAAACTTAAACAAACACAAAAAATTAAAAACACACAAAAAAACTTACACACACAAAAAAAATTACACACACCCAAAAAACTTACACACACACAAAAAAACTTGTGTGTGTGAAAAAGCTATATCATAGTTGCGAATATTTTCTCGGAAGATAAGCAGTTCTATTTCAATTTTAAATTTTCTCAATGAAGTGAAGAAAAGTTCAAGTTCTCTTCTGAATTTTCTCAATGAAAAAGAAATTAGTTATTAATCAATTCTATTTTTCCAAATAATATAAAAAATTTTCACTCCGGATCAGATTTTTCTCAAAGAGATGAAAAATTTTTAAATACTGTTCCTAATTTTTCATGGAAGATAGAAAATTTCAAGTTCTCTTCTGAATTTTACCAAAGAACACACTTCAATTGTAATTTCTCCAGAGAAAACAAAAATCTTCCTCTTCAGTTTTAAGTTCACCAAAGACATAAAGAAATTTGTAGTTCTATTCTAAATTTTTCTGTAGTAGATAGAAAAAGCTATAGCATACTTGTGAATATTTTTCCGGAAGCTAAAAAGTTCGAGTTCAATGTCTAATTTTCTCAACGAAGTGAAGAAAAGTTCAAGTTCTATTCTGAATTTTCTCAATGAAAAAGAAATTAGTTATTGATCATTTCTATTTTTCTAAATGATATAAATATTTTCCAACTTCAAAATGGGCCCACACACAAACTTACAAACACACAAAAACTTACACACACACACACAAAACTTACACATACATAAAAAATTACACACACACAAAAAACTACTCACACACACAAAAACTTAAACACACACAAAAACCTACACACACACACAAAAACTTACACACACACACACACAAACTAGCACACACACACACACACACACAAAAAAAAAAAATTAAAAAAAAACACACAAAAAAAAACAAAAAAAAAAACTTACACACAGACATAAACTTACACACACACAAAAACTTACACACACACACAAAAATTTACACACACACACACAAAAACTTACACACGCATAAAAACTTACACACATACATAAACTTACAAACATACAACAAACTTACACACACACACAAAAACAAACAAACCAACACACAAAATTACATGCCCACTAAAACTTACACACACACACAAAAACTTAAACACACACAGAAACTTACACACACACACACACACAAACTTACACACACACACAAAACTTACACACACACATAAGAACTTACACACACAAAAAAACATACACGCATAAAAAAACTTACACAAACAAAAAACTTACACACACACACACACATACTTACACACACACACACACACACACACAGGAAAACTTACACACACACACAAAAACTTACACACACACACACACACACACAAATAAGAACTAACACACACACAAAAAAATACACGCACACAAAAACATACACATACAAAAAACATACACACACACACACACATACTTACACACACACACACACAAAAAAAACTTACACACACACACAAAAAATAAAAAAAAAAAAAAAAAAATTACACACAAAAAAAACTTAAACACACAAAAAAACTTACACACACAAAAAAACTTAAACACACACAAAAAAACTTACACAAACAAAAACTTACAAATACACACAAAAATTTACACACACACACAAAAAAACTTACACACACACACGAAAACGTAAACACACACAAGCCAAAACTTACATGCACACAAAAACTTACACACACACAGAAACTTACACACACACATACTCTCAAAATTACACACACACACACAAACAAATACACACACAAAAAATTACATACACACACACACAAAAAAAAAAACAAAAACAGACACAAACAAACACATACAAACACACACACACACACACACAAATTTACACACAAACACACACAAATTTACACACAAACAAAAACTTACACACACAAAAAAATTAAACACACATACACACAAAAACTTACAAACACACACACACACAAACTTACACACACAAAAAAACTTACACACACACAAAAAATTACACACACACACAAACAAAATTAAACACACAAATAAAATTACACACACACACACACAAACTTACACACACACACACACACAAACTTACACACACACACAAAAACTTACAAACACACAAAAACTTACACACACACAAAAACTTACAGATACACAAAAACTTACACACTCACAAAAAAACTTAAACACACACAAAAAATTAAACACAAACACACAAAAACTTACACAGAAACACACAAAAAACTTGACACACACAAAAAATTACACAAAAAAAAAATTACACACACACAAAAAAACTTACACACACACACAAAAAAAACATACAAACACTCAAAAAATTACAAAGACAAAGAAACTTAACCACACATAAACACATACACACACACACAAAAACTTACACAAAAACAAAAACTTACACACACACATACACAGAAACACACACACAAAAACTTACACACACACACACACAGATACGAAACACACATAGAGACGACACACACATAGAGACAGCACACACACAGAGACGACAAACACACAGAGATGACACACACACACACACACAGACGACACACACACACAGAGACGACTTCCAATGTAAGAGCAAGCATTGAGTACGATTGCTATAGCCGCAAGCATCTTTCATGTTGTCATAGATGGCAGCACACCTGCTCAGACACACACTCATAGTGAGAAACAGGCAAAAGGTTATGTTATTTTAGGTTCACTTAGGTTAGGTTAGGTGAGAGACAGACAAAGTTTGGTGTATGGTTATGTTAGGTTAGGTTAGGCTAGATTAACTTAGGTTCGGTTAAGTTAGGTTAGGTTAGGTTAGCCTACCTGCGCATGCGTACGTAGGCTAACCTAACCTACCTTAACCTAACCTAAGTTAATCTAGCCTAACCTAACCTAACCATACACCTAACTTTGTCTGTCTCTCACCTAACCTAACCTAAGTGAACCTAAAATAACATAACTTTT
Organism: Artemia sp. Qi Xiang Cuo; assembly: GCF_049724085.1. Classification (NCBI taxonomy): domain Eukaryota; kingdom Metazoa; phylum Arthropoda; class Branchiopoda; order Anostraca; family Artemiidae; genus Artemia; species Artemia sp. Qi Xiang Cuo. The sequence goes on from NC_142814.1 coordinate 8,572,455, forward strand.
TGCCTGTCTCTCACTATGAGTGTTTGTCTGAGCAGGTGTGCTGCCATCTATGACAACATGAAATATGCTTGCGGCTATAGCGATCGTACTCTATGCTTGCTCTTACATTAGAAGTCGTCTCTGTGTGTGTCTCGTCTCTGTGTGTGTGTGTCGTCTTTGTGTGTTTGTCGTCTCTGTGTGTGTTCTGTCTCTATGTATGTGTCGTCTCTATGTGTGTTTCTTATCTGTGTGTGTGTAAGTTTGTGTGTGTGTGTGTGTAAGTTTTTGTGTGTGTGTGTGTAATTTTTTGTGTGTGTGTGTAAGTTTGTGTGTGTGTGTGTGTGTAAGTTTTTGTTTGTGTGTGTAAGTTTTTGTGTTTGTGTGTGTGTGTATGTTTTTCTGTGTGTGTGTAAGTTTTTATGCTTGTGTGTTAGTTTTTGTGTGTGTGTGTAAGTTTTTGTGTGTGTATGTAAGTTTGTGTGTGTGTTTGTGTAAGTTTTTGTGTGTGCGTGTGTAATTTTTAGTGTGTGTAAGTTTTTGTGTGTGTAAGTTGTTTTGTGTGTGTAAGTTCTTTTGTGTGTTTAAGTTTTTTTGTGTGTGTAAGTTTTTGTGTTTTTGTTAGTTTTTTTTGTGTTTTTGTTTTTTTTTTTTTTTGTGTTATTTTTTGTGTGTGTGTGTAAGTTTTTGTGTGTGTGTAAGTTTTTGTGTGTGTGTTTTTATTTTTGTGTGTGTTAGTTTTTTTTTGTGTGTAAGTTTTTTTTGTGTTTGTGTTAGTTTTTTTGTGTGTGTTTTAGTTTGTGTGTGTGTGTGTGTGTAAGTTTTTGTGTGTGTGTGTGTGTAAGTTTTTGTGTGTGTGTGTGTGTGTATTTTTTTCTGTGTGTGTGTATATTTGTGTGTGTGTGTTTGAGTTTTTGTTTGTTTGTAATTTTTTGTTTGTGTGTAATTTTTTGTGTGTGTGTGTGTGTTAAGTTTTTGTGTGTGAGTGTGTAAGTTTTAGTGTGTGTGTAAGTTTTTTTTTGTGTGTAAGTTGTTGTGTGTGTGTAAGTTCTTATGTGTGTTTAAGTTTTTGTGTGTTTGTAAGTTTTTGTGTGTGTGTAAGTTTTTTTTTTTTTTTTTTAATTTTTTTTTTTTTTTTAATTTTTTGTTTTTGTGTGTTTGTTTTTTTTTGTTTGTTTTTTTGGATTTTTTTGTAAGTTTTTTTTTGTTTTTTTTTTTTTGTTTGTGTGTAAGTTTTTTTGTGTGTGTGTGTAAGTTTTTGTGTTTGTGTAAGTTTTTGTGTGTGTAAGTTTTTGTGTGTGTCTATGTTTTTTGTTTTTGTCTGTTTAAGTTTTTGTGTGTGTGGGTGTTAGTTTTTTTGTGTGTGTAAGTTTTTGTGTGTGTGTAAGTTTTTGTGTGTGTGTAAGTTTTTGTGTGCGTGTAAGTTTTTTGTGTGTGTAGGTTTTTGTGTGTGTGTTTGTTAGTTTTTTTTTGTGTGTGTGTGTTTTTGTTTGTGTTCTTGTGTGCAATTGTTTGTGTTTTTTTAAGTTTTTGTGTGTGTGTGTGTAATTTTGTTTGTGTGTGTAAGTTTTTGTGTGTGTGTAAGTTTGTGTGTGTGTCTGTAAGTATTTGTGTGTATGTGTGTTTAATTTTTGTGTGTGTGTAAGTTTTTGTTTGTGTGTAAGTGTGTGTGTGTGTTTGTGTTTGTGTGTGTGTGTGTGTGTTTTTTTGTGTGTTTGTTTGTTTGTGTGTGTGTGTGTAATTTTTTTGTGTGTGTAAGTTTTTGTGTGTGTGTGTGTGTAAGTTTTTTTGTGTGTGTGTGTAAGTTTCTGTGTGTGTGTAAGTTTTTGTGTGAATGTAAGTTTTTGTGTGTGTGTAAGTTTTTGTGTGTGTGTAAGTTTTTGTGTGTGTGTGTGTAAATTTTTGTGTGTATGTGTAAGTTTTTGTGTGTGTGTAAGTTTTTGTGTGTGTGTGTGTAAGTTTTTGTGTGTGTAGGTGTGTGTAAGTTTTTTTGTGTGTGTAAGTTTTTTTGTGTGTGTAAGTTTTTTGTGTGTTTAAGTTTTTGTGTGTTTTTGTATGTTTTTGTGTGTGTGTGTGTGTAAGTTTTTGTGTGTGTGTGTGTGTGTGTGTAAGTATGTGTGCGTGTAAGTTTTTTTGTGTGTAACTTTTTGTGTGCGTGTATGTTTTTTTGTGTGTGTAAGTTCTTATGTGTGTGTGTTTGTGTGTAATTTTTTGTGTGTGTGTAAGTTTTTGTGTGTGTGTTTATGTTTTTGTGTGTGTGTGTGTGTGTGTGTGTAAGTTTTTGTGTGTGTGTGTGTAAGTTCTTTGTGTGTGTAAGTTTTTGTGTGCGTGTATATTTTTTTGTGTGTGTAAGTTCTTATGTGTGTTTTTAAGTTTTTGTGTGTGTGTGTGTGTGTGTGTAAGTTTGTGTGTTTGTGTAAGTTTCTGTGTGTGTGTTAGTTTTTGTGTGTGTGTGTGTGTAAGTTTTAGTGTGCATGTAAGTTTTTGTGTGTGTGTGTAAGTTTTTGTGTGTGTGCAGGTTTTTGTGTGTGTGTGTAAGTTTTTGAGTGTGTGTAAGTTTTTATGCGTGTGTAAGTTTTTGTGTGTGTGTGTGTGTGTAAGTTTTTGTGTGTTTGAGTTTTTTTTTTGTGTGTTTTTTTTTGTTTGTGTGTTAGTTTTTTTTTTTGTGTGTGTGTAAGTTTTTGTGTGTATTTGTGTTTAATTTGTGTGTGTGTGTATGTTTTTGTTTGTGTGTAAGTGTGTGTGTTTGTGTGTGTGTATTTGTGTGTGTGTGTGTGTGTTTGTGTGTGTGTGTGTAAGTTTTTTGTGTTTGTAAGTATTTGTGTGTGTGTGTAATTTTTTTTGTGTGTGTGTGTACGTTTATGTGTGTGTAAGTTTTTGTGTGAATGTAAGTTTTTGTGTGTGTGTTTAATTTTTTGTTTGTTTGTAAGTTTTTTGTGTGTGTGTGTGTGAGTTTTTTTGTGTGTGTGTAAGTTTTTTTTGTGTGTGTAAGTTTTTTGTGTGTGTGTAAGTTTTTTTGTGTGTGTAAGTTTTTTGTGTGTGTAAGTTTTTGTGTGTGTGTGTAAGTTTTTTTGTGTTTTTTTGTGTAAGTTTTTTTTTTTTGTGTGTGTGTGTGTAAGTATGTGTGCTTGTAAGTTTTTGTGTGTGTAAGTTTTTGTGTGCGTGTATGTTTTTGTGTGTGTGTTAGTTCTTTTGTGTGTGTGTTTGTGTGTATGTTTTTGTGTGTGTGTGTTAGTTTTTGTGTGTGTGTGTGTGTGTGTAAGTATGTGTGTGTGTTTGTAAGTATTTTGTGTCTGTTAGTCTTTGTGTGCGTGTATGTTTTTTTGTGTGTAAGTTCTTATGTGTGTTTGTAAGTTTTTGTGTGTGTGTGTGTGTAAGTTTGTGTGTATGTGTAAGTTTCTGTGTGTGTGTAAGTTTTCGTGTGTGTGTTTGTTTGTGTAAGTTTTAGTGTGCATGTGAGATTTATGGTGTGTGTGTAAGTTTGTGAGTGTGTGTGTGTGTGTAAGTTTTTGAGTGTGTGTAAGTTTTTATGCGTGTGTAAGTTTTTGTGTGTGTGTGTGTTAGTTTTTGTTTGTGTTTGTTAGTTTTTGTGTGTGTAAGTTTTTTGTGTGTTTTATTTTTTGGGTGTGTTAGTTTTCTTGTTTGTTTGTGTAATTTTTTTTTTTTGTTTTTGTAATTTTTTTTTTTTTTGTTTGTTTAAGTTTTTTTGTTTGTGTGTAATTTTTTTTGTGTGTGAGTAGGTTTTTGTGTGTGTGTAAGTTTTTGTGTGTGTGAGTAGGTTTTTGTGTGTGTGTAAGTTTTTGTGTGTGTGTAAGTTTTTGTGTGTGTGTGTGTAAGTTTTTGTGTGTGCCCATTTTGAAGTTGGAAAATATTTATATCATTTAGAAAAATAGAAATGATCAATAACTAATTTCTTTTTCATTGAGAAAATTCAGAATAGAACTTGAACTTTTCTTAACTTCGTTGAGAAAATTAAACATTGAACTAGAACTTTTTATCTTCCGGGAAAATATTCACAAGTATGCTATAGCTTTTTCTATCTACTACAGAAAAATTTAGAATAGAACTTTAAATTTCTTTATGTCTTTGGTGAACTTAAAACTGAAGAGGAAGATTTTTATTTTCTCTGGAGAAATTACAATTGAAGTGTGTTCTTTGGTAAAATTCAGAAGAGAACTTGAAATTTTCTATCTTCCATGAAAAATTACGAACAGTATTTAAAATTTTTTCATCTCTTTGAGAAAAATCTGATCCGAAGTGAAAAATTTTTATATTATTTGGAAAAATAGAATTGATTAATAACTAATTTCTTTTTCATTGAGAAAATTCAGAAGAGAACTTGAACTTTTCTTCACTTCATTGAAAAAATTTAAAATTGAAATAGAACTGCTTATCTTCCGAGAAAACATTCGCAACTATGATATAGCTTTTTCAAACACACAAGTTTTTTTTTGTGTGTAAGTATTTTTTGTGTGTGTAAGTTTTTGTGTGTGTGTAAGTTTTTTTGTGTGTGTGTGTAAGTTTTTGTGTGTGTGTAAGTTTTTGTGTGTGTGTGTAAGTTTTTGTGTACGTGTAAGTTTTTGTGTGTGTGTGTGTAAGTTTTTGTGTATGTGTAAGTTTCTGTGTGTGTGTGTTTAAGTTTTTGTGTGTGTGTGTAAGTTTTTATGTGTGTGTTAGATTGAGTGTGTGTGTGTGTGTGTATGTAAGTTTTTGTGTGTGTGTAAGTTTTTATATGTGTGTATGTAAGTTTTTTGTGTTTGTGTGTGTAAGTTTTTGTGTGTGTGTGTGTAAGTTGTTTTGTGTGTGTTTTTGTGTGTGTGTGTTTGTGTGTGTGTGTGTGTGTGTTTGTGTGTGTGTGTTTGTGTGTGTGTGTGTGTGTGTAATTTTTTTGTGTGTGTAAGTGTTTGTGTGTGTGTGTAAGTTTTTTTGTGTGTGTGTTTTAGTTTTTGTGTGTGTAAGTTTTTGTGTGCATGTAAGTTTTTGTGTGTGTGTTTAAGTTTTTGTGTGTGTGTTTGTTTTTTTTTGTGTGTTTGTAAGTTTTTTTGTGTGTGTGTGTAAGTTTTTGTGTGTGTGTAGGTTTTTTTGTGTGTGTTTGTTAGTTTTTGTGTGTGTAGGTGTGTGTAAGTTTTTTTGTGTGTGTAAGTTTTTTTGTGTGTGTAAGTTTTTTGTGTGTTTAAGTTTTTGTGTGTGTTTGTTATTTTTTTTGTGTGTGTGTTTTTAAGTTTTTTTTTTGTGTGTGTGTGTGTGTATAAGTATGTGTGTGTGTGTAAGTTTTTTTTTGTGTAAGTTTTTGTGTGCGTGTATGTTTTTTTGTGTGTGTAAGTTCTTATGTGTGTGTGTGTGTGTAAGTTTTTGTGTGTGTGTGTAAGTTTTTGTGTGTGTGTGTGTAAGTTTTTGTGTGTGTGTGTGTGTGTGTGTGTAAGTATGTGTGTGTGTGTGTGTAAGTTCTTTTTTTGTTTAAGTTTTTGTGTGCGTGTATATTTTTTTGTGTGTGTAAGTTATTATGTGTGTATTTAAGTTTTGTGTGTGTGTGTGTGTGTGTGTGTGTGTAAGTTTTTGTGTATGTGTAAGTTTATGTGTGTGTGTAAGTTTTTGTGTGTGTGTGTAAGTTTTTGTGTGTGTGCAGGTTTTTGTGTGTGTGTGTAAGTTTTTGAGTGTGTGTAAGTTTTTATGCGTGTGTAAGTTTTTGTGTGTGTGTGTGTGTGTAAGTTTTTGTGTGTTTGTAAGTTTTTTTTTTGTGTGTTAGTTTTTGTGTGTGTGTAAGTTTGTGTGTGTGTGTGTGTGTGTAAGTTTTTGTGTGTATGTGTGTTTAATTTTTGTGTGTGTGTAAGTTTTTGTTTGTGTGTAAGTGTGTGTGTGTGTTTGTGTGTGTTTGTGTGTGTGTGTGTGTGTGTTTTTGTGTGTGTGTAATTTTTTGTGTGTGTTAGTTTTTGTGTGTGTGTGTTAGTTTTCTTGTGTGTGTGTGTACGTTTCTGTGTGTGTAAGTTTTTGTGTGCATGTAAGTTTTTGTGTGTGTGTTTAAGTTTTTGTGTGTGTGTAAGTTTTTGTGTGTGTGTGTGTAAATTTTTGTGTGTATGTTTTATTTTTTTTTTGTGTGTTTTTTTTTTTTTTTTTGTAATTGTTTTTTTTTGTGTATTTTTATTGTGTGTGTTAGTTTGTGTGTGTGTGTGTGTAAGTTTTTTTGTGTGTTTTTGTTTAAGTTTTTTTTTGTGTTTTTGTGTGTGTGTAAGTATGTGTGAGTGTAAGTTTTTTTGTGTGTAATTTTTTGTGTGGGTGTATGTTTTTTTGTGTGTTTTATTTATTTTTTGTTTGTTTTTGTGTGTATTTTTTTGTGTGTATGTGTAAGTTTTTGTGTGTGTGTGTGTGTGTGTAAGTATGTGTGTGTGTGTGTAAGTTTTTTGTGTGTGTAAGTCTTTGTGTGCGTGTATGTTTTTTTGTGTGTAAGTTCTTATGTGTGTATGTAAGTTTTTGTGTGTGTGTGTGTGTAATTTTGTGTGTATGTGTAAGTTTCTGTGTGTGTGTAAGTTTTTGTGTGTGTGTGTGTGTGTAAGTTTTAGTGTGCATGTAAGTTTTTGTGTGTGTGTGTAAGTTTTTGTGTGTGTGCAGGTTTTTGTGTGTGTGTGTAAGTTTTTGAGTGTGTGTCAGTTTTTATGAGTGTGTAAGTTTTTGTGTGTGTGTGTGTTAGTTTTTGTGTGTTTGTGTAAGTTTTTGTGTGTGTGTAAGTTTTTTGTGTGTGTTAGTTTTTGTGTGTGTTAGTTTTTGTGTGTGTGTGTGTAATTTTTTTTTTTTGTGTGTGTTAGTTTGTGTTTTTTTGTGTGTGTAAGTTTTTGTGTATGTGTGTAATTTTTTGTGTGTGTGAGTAGGTTTTTGTGTGTGTGTAAGTTTTTTTGTCTGTGAGTAAGTTTATGTGTGTGTGAGTAAGTTTTTGTGTGTGTGTGTGTAAGTTTTTGTGTGTGTGTAAGTTTTTTTGTGTGAAAATTTTGAAGTTGGAAAATATTTATATCATTTGGAAAAATAGAAATGATCAATAAATAATTTCTTTTTCATTGAGACAATTTAGAATAGAACTTGAACTTTTCTTAACTTCGTTGAGAAAATTAAACATTGAACTAGAACTTTTTATCTTCCAGGAAAATATTCACAAGTGTGCTATAGCTTTTTCTATCTACTACAGAAAAATTTAGAATAGAACTCTAAATTTCTTTATCTCTTTGGTGAACTTAAAACTGAAGAGGAAGATTTTTATTTTCTCTGGAGAAATTACAATTGAAGTGTGTTCTTTGGTAAAATTCAGAAGAGAACTTGAAATTTTCTATCTTCCATGACAAATTAGGAACAGTATTTAAAATTTTTTCATCTCTTTGAGAAAAATCTGATCCGAAGTGAAAAATTTTTATATTATTTGGAAAAATTGAATTGATTAATAACTAATTTCTTTTTCATTGAGAAAATTCAGAAGAGAACTTGAACTTTTCTTCACTTCATTGAAAAAATTTAAAATTGAAATAGAACTGCTTATCTTCCGAGAAAACATTCGCAACTATGATATAGCTTTTTCACACACACAAGTTTTTTTGTGTGTAAGTTTTTTTGTGTGTGTGTAAGTTTTTGTGTGTGTGTAAGTTTTTGTGTGTGTGTGTGTAAGTTTTTGTGTGTGTGTAAGTTTTAGTGTGTGTGTGTAAGTTTTTGTGTACGTGTAAGTTTTTGTGTGTGTGTGTGTAAGTTTTTTTTTATGTGTTAGTTTCTGTGTGTGTGTGTTTTTGTTTTTGTGTGTGTGTGTAATTTTTTATGTGTGTGTTAGATTTTGTGTGTGTTTGTGTGTGTTTGTAAGTTTTTGTGTGTGTGTAAGTTTTTCTATTTCTGTATGTAAGTTTTTTTTGTGTGTGTGTGTAATTTTGTGTGTGTGTGTGTGTAAGTTTTTTTGTGTGTGTGTGTGTGTGTAAGTTTTTGTGTGCGTGTAAGTTTTTTTGTGTGTGTAAGTTTTTATGTGTGTGTGCGTTAGTTTTGTTTTTGTGTGTGTGTGTGTGTGTGTGTGTGTTTGTGTGTGTGTGTTGTTGTGTGTGTGTTTGTGTGTGTGTGTGTGTGTGTAATTTTTTTGTGTGTGTAAGTTTTTGTGTGTGTGTGTAAGTTTTTGTGTGTGTGTGTGTAAGTTTCTGTGTGTGTAAGTTTTTGTGTGTGTAAGTTTTTTTGTGTGTGTGTCAGTTTTTGTGTGTGTGTAAATTTTTTTGTGTGTGTTTGTAAATTTTTGTGTGTTTGTGTGAGTTTTTGTGTGTGTGTGTAAGTTTGTGTATGTATGTGTGTAAGTTTTTGTGCGTTTGTGTGTTATTTTTTTTTTTTTTTTTATTTTTTTTGTGTGTGTAATTTTTTTGTGTGTGTAATTTTTTTTGTGTGTGTGTTAGTTTTTGTGTGTGTGTTTGTGTAAGTTTTTTTTTTGTGTGTGTTTTTGTGTGTAAGTATGTGTGAGTGTAAGTTTTTTTGTGTGTTAGTTTTTGTGTGCGTGTATTTTTTTTTGTGTGTGTAAGTTATTTTGTGTGTTTGTGTTGTGTGTAAGTTTTTGTGTGTGTGTAAGTTTTTGTGTGTGTGTGTAAGTTTTTGTGTGTGTGTGTGTGTGTGTGTGTAAGTTTTCGTGTGTGTGTGTTAGTTTTTTGTTTTTGTTAGTTTTTGTGTGCGTGTATGTTTTTTTGTGTGTGTAAGTTATTATGTGTGTATTTAAGTTTTTGTGTGTGTGTGTGTGTGTGTGTAAGTTTGTGTGTATGTTTAAGTTTCTGTGTGTGTGTAAGTTTTTTTGTGTGTGTGTGTGTAAGTTTTAGTGTGCATGTAAGTTTTTGTGTGTGTGTGTAAGTTTTTGTGTGTGTGCATGTTTTTGTGTGTGTGTGTAAGTTTTTGAGTGTGTGTAAGTTTTTATGCGTGTGTAAGTTTTGTGTGTGTGTGTGTGTGTAAGTTTTTGTGTGTGTTTAAGTTTTTTTTTTGTGTGTTTGTTTTTGTGTGTGTGTTTGTTTGTGTGTGTGTGTGTGTGTGTAAGTTTTTGTGTGTGTGTGTGTTTAATTTTTGTGTGTGTGTAAGTTTTTGTTTGTGTGTAAGTGTGTGTGTGTGTGTTTGTTTGTGTGTGTGTGTGTGTGTGTTTTTTTGTGTGTGTGTGTAATTTTTTTGTGTGTTTAAGTTTTTGTTTGTGTGTTTAAGTTTTTTTGTGTGTGTGTGTACGTTTCTGTGTGTGTAAGTTTTTGTGTGCATGTAAGTTTTTGTGTGTGTGTTTAAGTTTTTGTGTGTGTGTAAGTTTGTTTGTGTGTGTGTGTAAATTTTTTTGTGTGTGTTTTATTTTTTTTTTGTGTGTAAGTTTTTTTGTTTGTGTAATTTTTTTTTTGTGTGTAATTTTTTTGTTTTTGTAAGTTTGTGTGTGTGTGTGTAATTTTTTGTGTGTGTGTTTGTTTAAGTTTTTTTTTGTTTTTTGTGTGTGTGTAAGTATGTGTGATTGTAAGTTTTTTTGTGTTTAATTTTTTGTGTGCGTGTATGTTTTTTTGTGTGTGTAATTTCTTATGTGTGTGTGTTTGTGTGTAAGTTTTTGTGTGTGTGTGTAAGTTTTGTGTGTGTGTGTGTGTGTGTAAGTATGTGTGTGTGTGTGTAAGTTTTTTGTGTGTGTAAGTCTTTGTGTGCGTGTATGTTTTTTTGTGTGTAAGTTCTTATGTTTGTATGTAAGTTTTTGTGTGTGTGTGTGTGTAAGTTTGTGTGTATGTGTAAGTTTCTGTGTGTGTGTAAGTTTTTGTGTGTGTGTGTGTGTGTAAGTTTTAGTGTGCATGTAAGTTTTTGTGTGTGTGTGTAAGTTTTTGTGTGTGTGCAGGTTTTTGTGTGTGTGTGTAATTTTTTGAGTGTGTGTAAGTTTTTTTGCGTGTGTAAGTTTTTGTGTGTGTGTGTGTAAGTTTTTGTGTGTTTGTGTAAGTTTTTGTGTGTGTGTTAGTTTTTTTTTGTGTGTAAGTTTTTGTGTGTGTAAGTTTTTGTGTGTGTGTGTGTAATTTTTTTTTGTGTGTGTAAGTTTGTGTGTGTATGTGTGTGTAAGTTTTTGTGTATGTGTGTAAGTTTTTGTGTGTGTGTGTAGGTTTTTGTGTGTGTGTAAGTTTTTGTGTGTGTGTGTAGGTTTTTGTGTGTGTGTAAGTTTTTGTGTGTGTGTAAGTTTTTGTGTGTGTGTAAGTTTTTGTGTGTGCCCATTTTGAAGTTGGAAAATATTTATATCATTTGGAAAAATAGAAATGATCAATAACTAATTTCTTTTTCA